>NC_069499.1:784243373-784543373 GCF_027579735.1 Bombina bombina | reverse complement strand
TGCATTATTCGCAGATGATATCACAATCTTCACTGCGGACCCCGGTAGAGCTGTCCCCAGACTGTTGGATGTTCTACAGACCTTTGGCGACCTCTCATTTTATAAATTGAACACTCAAAAGACAGAGATATATTGGTGGGGATACCCTCACAATTACATTAATAGTTTAAAGAAAAGCTATAACTTCAAATGGTCGCAGGAGCAGGTCACACATCTGGGGGTTAGAATATCTAACAACGCCTCAAAAATGGTCAAGGACAATTACATCCCCTTGTTGTCAGAACTGAGATCCTTAAAAAACGCTTGGGATCACAAGTCCATCTCATGGATGGGGCGTATAGCCTCTATTAAAATGTCTTTCCTCCCTAAGCTCACCTACTTGTTTAGGTGCCTCCCCATCAGAGTCCCTATGCCACTCTTGCTACAGTTTCAGAGTGAAATAACAAAATTTATTTGGAAGGGCTCGACCCCCAGGATAGCACAAAAAAATCTGAAATTTCCTATACACCTAGGAGGCCTGGCTTCCCCTTCTGTGGTAAAATACTACGAGGGGGCCATGCTTACCCACATCTCCCAGTGGGGAGTTCTTCAGTCCCGTGATAAATGGCGCGAGATTGAACAGGCCTCTCTACCCCATAATGTCCTGCTCAAGGATATTATTTGGACTCCTCCACACAGCCGCAGAATTCTAGGTATCAGCAATTTAGTTATCACAGAATGCCTTCAGGTCTGGGACAAGATCCGGCATCGCCAACTAATTGCCCCCCACCCCTCCCCTATCACTTCGGTGGCTGGTCTGCTTTCTGGATTGGCGGATACCCACCCGAATATATGGGCCAGGCTAGGGATTCGGCGGGTCTCGGACTTTTGGTCCGCATCACAGCCCGATGGCTTTATAGACCCAACTCTCCTGGGTTCCCCTGGGGATATTCCTCCGGTCCTCTTTTTTGAGACCATTAGGATTAAAAGCCTCTTGAGAAGCTGGGGTTTTCTCCCCACCACCTCTCGACAGTCCACCCCGTGGGAGTCTGTCTGGAAGACGGGTCACAGACTTATCCGGCCATTATCGTTCCACTATGGGACTCTCGATGGTACTGTCCCGCCTGAAACTGCCCCGCATTTGCAGATCTGGGATGCTTTACTGCACTCTCAAATCTCGGTTGACGCCTGGCAAAGGGCCATCCTTTTGACAAAGAAAACCCTCCATTGTATCACTATGTTCAAAACCTATTACAAGGTGATTTCTCACTGGTACCTGGTCCCCACACGGCTGGCAAGGATGTACCCAGGAGTGTCGCCTCTTTGCTGGAGGAACTGTGGTCTGCAGGGCACCATGCTCCACATCTGGTGGGAATGCCCTAAAATTACTTTCTTATGGTCTCAAGGTTTCCGCGCCCTTACTGATTTCGGAATCAGAATTCCGCCTGGCCCGTCTACTGCTTTGCTCCACCTGGGCTTACAGGACTTACCTAAGCATCAAGGTATCTTCAGTACCTACTTATTAGCCTCTATTAAGACTAATTTGGCTAGGTCCTGGAAAAAAGAAAAACCCCCTTCATGGAACGAGATTGAAAAAACCATGGCCTTCTTATACACCACTCCCGTAAGCCTCAGTTGCCGGAAAAGTTTCAAACCATCCAGCTTCTTCCCGATTTTTCGGCTCACACCCTACAATTCAGAAGGCAGTACCAACCAGTCACACTGGCTCTCAGAAATGCTGGCATCCGATACAGATGGGGATATCCGTCTAAGTTGTTGATTACAAGGGACAATCAAACCCACATAATTTCTTCACTGGCACAGGGCACTGCATTGCTGGCACAGTGGGGTCTTACCAAAGGGGACATGACGGAACCTATTCCCATCAAGGCAAAATTGAGGGCTACTGCCCCAGAATGGACCGCTAAGGATCAGCGCTCCAAAAGGCATAAAACACAGCAGACACAGGACTCCCTGGGTCCCCAAGATCCCTCCTCCTGAATGCAGGGCACCATTGGTCAACAACAACTTTAATCTGTCATCATGTTCTAACATAGGGTCCATTCTTTATGGATGGCCCTACAGCGACAGCGGTACTTAGCTTGTACTGGACTCTTAGCGGCCCATGTCGGGTCTAAAGTTACAGTTAATATTATTATTTTTTCCTTCTTGTAATTTATGTGCATATTTGCATTACCAGTGTTTATACATGCTTTCTAATACTTTATGTGGTCAACCCAGCACAGGTCATTCATCTCTAAATGAATAGGCATAGTATTACCTCCACCCTTTAGATAGCACAAGTACCGTTTTTTCCTCAACATGTTATGACTGATTTTATATTTACCTAATCTGGATGCTTCGTACCTTACTCAGGTTTGTTGTTGTTGTACGTACATATCCATTACTGTTTTCACAGGTTTAATATATGTTTATAGATTTATTTGTTTCCTTCCCTTGTGCACAGAGAGGGGCCGATAGTCTCGGCTCTCTCCCTGTACCTATTCCTAGCCCCCCCCCCCCACATAGGTAGCCCACGCCAGGGTTCCACTTAGGTGAACTATTTTCACCTCATTTCCTATCACAACACCTCAGAACTGACTTCCTGTCCTAATTTCCCCCTCTAACCCCCTTTCTTCGATTTCCATCCTATCCCCTGTCCTCAGGCCACGGTAGTGAGATGGCGCACTCTTTAAAGGTGCTCACACATAATGTCAGGGGGCTTAATTCCCCCTTTAAAAGGAGTCTTTTGTCTCGTGAACTTAGATTCCACAATCCTGACGTAGTCTTCCTGCAGGAGACTCACTGGCAGTCGGGCGCCCCTCAATATTTTCACTCTCGTTCCTATAAAGTCCTGGAACACTCACCCTTCTCCAAAAAAGCTAGAGGGACGGCCATCCTGCTTCACAACAGGATCGCCTACGAGCAAATTTATGCACTTACTGATCCCCAAGCCAGATATACAATTCTGGTTTGTAAACTGGACCATGTTCTTCATACATTGGTCTCCATTTATCTTCCCAACTCCCGTCAGCCTGCATCTCTCCGTGCTATTTTGCAGACACTTGATACGATTAGGCAAGGGAGGGTTTTGATCGCGGGAGACTTCAACATGACATGGGAGCCAACTCTCGACCGCAAACAGCTTCAAGCGGGCAGTAAACATTCGCAAGAGACATATGTCTCTGCCCAATTTAGGGCAGTAATGTCGCAATATGGATACTTCGACATTTGGAGAAGTCTACATCCTAACGATAGGGACTTTACTCATTTCTCTATCCCCCACAAAACTTACTCCCGACTGGACTATATCTTCTGTCAGGCTGGGTCTTTGGACTCAGTCTCCTGCTCCAGTATCCCACTCTGTTCTTGGTCGGACCATGACCTTGTAACGGCAGGTCTATTCCCCTCAGATAAAGCACCTAGTAAATCCAATTGGTGCCTTCCTAGACACATTTTGGCCGATATTCCGTTCAGGGAGGAATTAAGACGGGACCTGACTGAACTGTTAGTTTGTAATGACAACGGCCAGACCTCAGACGATATTCTCTGGGGCGCAATAAAAGCAACTATCAGGGGCCTTATCATTTGCAAACAAGGAGCACTGAGAAAGCGAGCAGGCCTTACCCTTGCACAGGCACACGCAAAACTCAGATCCTTGGAGTCCCTCAATCGCGCTTCCATTAGCCTTGATGTAGCAGCGCAGATTGCTACAGTTAAGGAGCATATCAACCTCCTAGAGCTCCGCCGTACACAAACTAATCTCAGCAAACTAAAACAATTATACTATTACAAAGGTAATAGACCTGACACTATGCTTGCTAATAGGCTCAGGCATAAGCATAGTAATTCCCGCATTTCCCAGATTAATTATAATGGCAAATTGCATAAGAGGCCCTCTCAGATTGGAGAATGCTTTGCTGACTTTTACTCCAAACTTTACAATATCGAAAATTCGGAGACTCTCTCCCCAACTACTAGTCAGGATATCAGAGACTTTCTGACCTCCGCTAACCTCCCCACTCTTACTACAGAGCAACAAGACTCTCTCACAGCCCCTTTGTCTTTGGCGGAGATTAAGCTAACTATAAAAAATCTAAAACCCTTTAAGGCTCCAGGGCCTGATGGCTTCTCTGCCCAGTTTTATAAGGTATTTGTCAATGAACTATCCCCCTACTTGCAGAGGTTTTTTACCTTAGCAAGTGAAGAAGGCTCCCTGAGGGAGGAATTCTTAAAAGCAGCCATAGTCACCCTGCCAAAACCAGATAATGACCCTTCCTCCTGTGCAAGCTATAGGCCAATTTCTTTAATTAACGTAGACGTGAAGGTCTACTCTAAAATTCTTGCCAATCGTATCAGCAGGCTTCTCCCGCACCTTATAGGTCCGGATCAAGTAGGGTTCATTCACAAGCGCGAGGGGCCGGACAATACTAGGCGTCTTGTTAATATTGTGTGTGAATCTACCAGAATGCAGAAGCCTTTCTCGGTTATCTCTTTGGATGCCGAGAAGGCTTTTGACCGAATCCGCTGGTCCTACTTGTGGGAAACCCTCAGAACCTTTAACTTCCCCCAGTCGACATGCAGGGCTATTCAGGCGCTATATTCTGCCCCGTCGGCTGCTGTCAGGGGTCTTGGCTTTCAGTCTGACCCTTTCAGCATCTCCAATGGCACTAGACAGGGGTGCCCCCTATCTCCGCTGTTGTTTGCCCTGGCGATCGAGCCCTTGGCTGCCCATATCCGCGATGATGCGTCCATTCCAGGGATAATGCTTTCAGGCACTCTGCAAAAAATTGCATTATTCGCAGATGATATCACAATCTTCACTGCGGACCCCGGTAGAGCTGTCCCCAGACTGTTGGATGTTCTACAGACCTTTGGCGACCTCTCATTTTATAAATTGAACACTCAAAAGACAGAGATATATTGGTGGGGATACCCTCACAATTACATTAATAGTTTAAAGAAAAGCTATAACTTCAAATGGTCGCAGGAGCAGGTCACACATCTGGGGGTTAGAATATCTAACAACGCCTCAAAAATGGTCAAGGACAATTACATCCCCTTGTTGTCAGAACTGAGATCCTTAAAAAACGCTTGGGATCACAAGTCCATCTCATGGATGGGGCGTATAGCCTCTATTAAAATGTCTTTCCTCCCTAAGCTCACCTACTTGTTTAGGTGCCTCCCCATCAGAGTCCCTATGCCACTCTTGCTACAGTTTCAGAGTGAAATAACAAAATTTATTTGGAAGGGCTCGACCCCCAGGATAGCACAAAAAAATCTGAAATTTCCTATACACCTAGGAGGCCTGGCTTCCCCTTCTGTGGTAAAATACTACGAGGGGGCCATGCTTACCCACATCTCCCAGTGGGGAGTTCTTCAGTCCCGTGATAAATGGCGCGAGATTGAACAGGCCTCTCTACCCCATAATGTCCTGCTCAAGGATATTATTTGGACTCCTCCACACAGCCGCAGAATTCTAGGTATCAGCAATTTAGTTATCACAGAATGCCTTCAGGTCTGAGACAAGATCCGGCATCGCCAACTAATTGCCCCCCACCCCTCCCCTATCACTTCGGTGGCTGGTCTGCTTTCTGGATTGGCGGATACCCACCCGAATATATGGGCCAGGCTAGGGATTCGGCGGGTCTCGGACTTTTGGTCCGCATCACAGCCCGATGGCTTTATAGACCCAACTCTCCTGGGTTCCCCTGGGGATATTCCTCCGGTCCTCTTTTTTGAGACCATTAGGATTAAAAGCCTCTTGAGAAGCTGGGGTTTTCTCCCCACCACCTCTCGACAGTCCACCCCGTGGGAGTCTGTCTGGAAGACGGGTCACAGACTTATCCGGCCATTATCGTTCCACTATGGGACTCTCGATGGTACTGTCCCGCCTGAAACTGCCCCGCATTTGCAGATCTGGGATGCTTTACTGCACTCTCAAATCTCGGTTGACGCCTGGCAAAGGGCCATCCTTTTGACAAAGAAAACCCTCCATTGTATCACTATGTTCGAAACCTATTACAAGGTGATTTCTCACTGGTACCTGGTCCCCACACGGCTGGCAAGGATGTACCCAGGAGTGTCGCCTCTTTGCTGGAGGAACTGTGGTCTGCAGGGCACCATGCTCCACATCTGGTGGGAATGCCCTAAAATTACTTTCTTATGGTCTCAAGGTTTCCGCGCCCTTACTGATTTCGGAATCAGAATTCCGCCTGGCCCGTCTACTGCTTTGCTCCACCTGGGCTTACAGGACTTACCTAAGCATCAAGGTATCTTCAGTACCTACTTATTAGCCTCTATTAAGACTAATTTGGCTAGGTCCTGGAAAAAAGAAAAACCCCCTTCATGGAACGAGATTGAAAAAACCATGGCCTTCTTATACACCATGGAAAAGACTATATATTTCGACTTAAACAAACTGGATATATTTGAACTTGCTTGGGCCGATTGGAAAGACAAGTTTGATACTTCCTGGAGCCCTCCTGTCACGTCCTAAAGCCTACAGCCTGACTCTCCTTGATCTATCTACCATCTTCCTCCATTTCTTCCCTCTCCTCTTCTATGCTCCCCCCCCCTCCCCCCCCCCCCTCCCCCCCCCCCCAGACTTTGTTCTGATTTCAAGATATGCGTTGTGTTGTATAGGTTCCTTTTCAGGTATCCCATTTGTTCTCAGACTGATGTGAGATGTCATCTCTCCACCAGGGGAGTCCATCTAATCTTATCACTATTGTATTATTTCTTATCTTTGGGTCCCCTGGTTTGATCCGTAATCATATACTCCTGTATGCCATTGATGTTTGTGTTTGGGACCTGCGTGTCCCTCATTGTTACTTCTACAAGTTTGAAAATGAATAAAAATCTTTTGAAAAAAAAAAAAAAAAAAGAAAACTCCTGTTGCCACTTGATATTCTGTTATTGTTAGAAGTGAGAACTGTCCCTGAAGTAGGCAAACTAGTCACTATGGTCTGAAGTATAAAATCACACCAAGCCCCCAGTCTTTCGCATAGAGACCCTATACTAGCGACTATAGGATGCCCTGGTGGATTCTGTAATGTTTTATATATATATATATATATATATATATAAAAAAAAAAATATATATATATATATATATATATATAATCTTAATCCAATAAGGGACTGCACTCACTGGATTTAGTTCAAAGAACCTTTTAAATCTTTATTGTGGACGACAATAAAGATTTAAAAGGTTCTTTGATCTAAATCCAGCGAGTGCAGTCCCTTATTGGATTAAAATTGTGTACTCTATTAGATAGATAGATATAGCACACAGAGAAAGTCCAGCACTCACTTGCAAGCTCTCAGTTAAGATTAAAAGCAAAACTGAAAGAGTTAGTTACTACATCTGGCGACATGGGACAAGCCCAAGCACCACGTCAAGGTCCCATGTTTTGGGAGAGACCTAGACGTTGTACCTGGGCTTGTCTCATTTGGCCAGATGCGATAACTAACTCTCCCAGTTTTGCTTTTAATCTTAGCTGAGAGCTTGCAAGCGAGTGCTGGACTTTCTCTGTGTGTTGTATTATTTTATTTTGTAATCTTCCCTATGGGCCTGGGGTTCTGAGAGTGCTATTGAGCACCCAGGGCTGAGCATGTTGCAGGGTCATTAAATCTGTACCCAGTCCAGTCTGAGAGAGCAGTCCCCTTCTGTGTTTTGTTTATGTCTAGGGTGATTACATAAGTCTCTGCACCCTTCACATGTTCACTGTTTGTTTGATTGAGAGCTTGCATTTGTATGGCTGTATTAGGGACCCAAGTTTTGGGTGAGACCTTGACGTGGTACCTGGGCTTGTCCTATTTGGCCAGATGCGGTAAATAACTCTTCCAGTTTTGCTTTTAATCTTAGCTGAGAACTTGTAAGCGAGTGCTGGACTTTCTCTGCATGTTGCATTAAATTATTTTGTAATGTTCACTATGGGCCTTGCACACATACTTGTCTGGAGTTAACTGCCTGGAACTCTGGAGACAGCACAGCTTTCTTAGAGTGTTATTGAGCACTCTGGGCTGAGCATTTTGCAGGGTCATAGGATTTGTACCCAGTCCAGGCTGAGAGTGCAGTCCCCTTCCTTGTTTTGTATATATATATATATATATATATATATATATATATATATATATATATATATATATATATATATATATATATATATATATATATATAAAGTAGAATACCTCTACAGTTAGTGTAGTGTAAGCTTTTTAGTATAGGGAGCGCAAGACCAAAGTATAAGATATATATAAATATATATATATATATATATATATATATATATATATATATATATATATATATATATATAGGCAAGATGAGTCAGTTGCACTCTCACAAACAATTTTCCAAGGGCCAGGGTGCTAGAGTAGGTAAAATGTAGTAGAAGAGAAAACAGAAGAGAAAATGTAGTAGAAGAGAAAACAGCACTCTCTGGACTTAAACTTAAACAAATAGTTTAATAGGTAACGTTTCGGGGAATGCTCCCCTTCATCGGTCTGATGAAGGGGAGCATTCCCCGAAACGTTACCTATTAAACTATTTGTTTAAATTAAAGTCCAGAGAGTGCTGTTTTCTCTTCTACTATATATATATATATATATATATATATATATATATATATATATATATATATATATATTTATATATATATTTACTCACAAAATAGATATAGGTGTGTTTGTATAATAGTACATGAGTTCTTCTAAGTGATATTTATATGAGTTCAATGGAATCCATTTACCAGTATAAATGTATGTGTATAATGTAACACAAAAACATATAATAATATAATAATATAAATATATGATGGATAATAGTTTGGACTAAAAACCAGCTGCTATAAATAGAATTTCCAGAGATGCGGGATAACCTTTTCCAAGATATCCCTAAGATTAGAAAATAGCAGTAAAAGATACTGGAAAATATTCAGCGCTAAACTTTAACCCAAATAGTATAATGATTGGTACTTAACCTGATGCGTTTCAAAGGATCTGTTAATAAGCACCTTCTTCTTCAGAGGTATGATCACCTCTGAAGAAGAAGGTGCTTATTAGCAGATACTTTGAAACACATTAGGTTAATAGGTTAGGTTAACGTATTGTTGTCAGAATTGACTCTTTCTATATATTTCTCCAACTGCCACGGATTACAACTGCAACCGGCCGGTGCAGTTCATGACATATCGTTCATGTGGATGTAACTTTTATAAGACTGACTTAAGACTGACTTGGGTTTTAACGATAATAAACCTATTGTTGTCTATAATTACCTCATATCCATTGAGGTTCTTAAATGTAAGTGGTGCATGTTTTCTACTTGCCTACACATTTTATCAATAAACAGTATTACACTAATTTTGTTATCCTCCCTTGTTTCTATCATATGGTCATCATCGACTACTGTGCTGCGATTTGAGTCTGAGACCAAAGAGGTTACGTTATAAATCAAGTGGAGGAATCTGTAATCTGGAAAGTGGAGGAATCCTGTAATCTGGAAAGTGGAGGAACCCTGTATGGTGTGATCAAGCACTTAACAGTTAGCTGCTCATGGAGGGTATTCCTAATACACATCGCTTGTACTTTAACTCAATCGATTGAGGTAGTGGCTTGTAAGTACACCTGTTACGGTTACCCTTAGTCTCGCTGAGAGATGGACCGCTTAGTAGCCTGGATTCCTATTGCTGAAGAGGGGTGAAGCTGCTTTCCATAGTATTCTATACGAGTCTCGCAAATGTAGAATAATCCCCCTAGCTGTAGTACAGCTAGGATACCCTTCTGCCACAAAAACGATGTCAACGCTGCGATAGAGGGTCGACCAAGAATTCAGGACTGGGATGCCAGCCTGCTTTTTATGAGGTTACATGCAAACAGGACACTCTCAGGGGGAGGCATAAAATCAACCAATCACACATTTGGTACATTTAGATAGAGAGAGAAAGCCCTTTGACAGGCCACAATTAGAATTACATTACTTCAGAAGATATCAAGGTATACACTATGAAAACAATGCAGTCCATCTTATCAACTAGCAGTCTGACTCTGGAGGTGATTAGACAATGGGAATGTTTATCACTAAACTTAATTAGAGCTGATACCAGCAAACTTGTATTTAGAAAATAGCTTCTTGAAGCTGAACTAAGTTAACTCTTTCAGTTCTGACCGAAGGGTCTGTCTTATAGCACTTAATGGTACACAATGAAAACTAATGCTTTTGTAAACATACACTACAATAAGAGGAGCATTACAGAGATCAGTTATTTTCTTATCAACTATTTAGATCATCTTGATATATCCACCTACCAACTATAATCATCTTTTTGGACATTTTATATTTACATATTTTTGTGTATTTGATGTACATTTTAATTTTAGTGCATTAGAGCACTCCTTATTACGTTAACAGCAATATTTTTACTAAAAGTACAATCATTATACTATTTGGGTTCAAATTAAGCGCTGAATATTTTTCCAGTATCCTTTAAATTCTCCAAAAAAAATAGCAGCTGTAGCTGAACAAAGTTAACTCTTTCAGTTCTGACCGAAGGGTCTGTCACATAGCACTTAATGGTATCACAATGAAAACTAATGCTTTTGTAACAGTGCTCCCTTTCTGTGGAACACTCTGGCAGACACCAGTTTGACCCCTTTTCGGGGCAGACTAAGGCTGTCCAGACCGCTGGTTATGCGGGGCTGAGGTCGGTTTGTCTGGACAACCCATCGGCGTTGCCATTCTGTTTCCCAGGTCTGTAAGTAATGATGAAATTGAAGGGTTGCAATGATAAACTCCAACGTTAATAGCTGCCATTATCTCCAGAGACCGGTTCAGCCACACCAACGGGTTATGGTCGGTGACCAGAGTGAAACTCCTGCCCATAGAATAGGGAGTCAATTTCTTTAATGCCACACACCCAAAGCCAAACACTCCTTTTCGACCGCTGCATAGCTGACTTCGCGGGGCAGGAGCTTCCGGCTGATGTAGGCAACTGGATGCTCCCCTCCGTCTTTGCCTACTTGGCTGAGGACGGCTCCCAGCCCGAACATGGAAGCATCTGTATGGACGATAAAACATTTGTTAAGGGCTGGGGCCGCCAAGACAGGAGCGTTAATTAGAGCATTTTTGAGAGCCTGAAAAGCCGTTTCACAGTGGGGAGACCACAGGACCTGTCGAGGTAAGTTCTTCTTGGTCAAGTCCGTCAGAGGTTTGGCAAGTGTGCTGTAGTCTGGAACAAACCGTCTATAGTACCCTGCCGTGCCCAGGAAGGCTAGGACCTGAGTCTTAGTTATGGGGGTGGGCCAATTGGCGACAGCTTCTATCTTGGCCGGCTCTGGTCGCTGCTTTTCCACACCCCACCCGGTGACCCAGGTACTGTACCCTCGGCCATCCACAAGTGGCATTTTTCTGGCTTCAGAGTAAGGCCAGCAGCCCGGATCTGATCCAGAACCATTCCTACGTGAGCTAAGTGGCCCTCCAGGACTCACTGTAGATCGCTATGTTGTCCAGGGTAGGGCAAGCAAAACTCTGGAAGCCATCCAGGAGCCTATCCACCAAGCGCTGGAATGTATCTGGGGCATTCTTCATCCCAAACAGCATTACCCTAAACTGATATAAGCCGAATGGGGTGACGAAGGCTGACTTGGGGATAGCCTCCGGGGCCAGGGGTAATCTGCCAGGTAACCTTTGCAGAGGTCAATAGTGGTCAGGTAATTTCCCCTGGCTATACGATCGAGTAGTCGTTCTACCCTGGGCATAGGGTAAGCGTCCATCACTGTCTTTTCATTGATCCTCCGATAGTCTACGCAAGAACCGGGTTGTCCCATCTTTCTTGGGCACCAAGACAACTGGGGAGGGCCCAGGGGACTATAGGAGGGCTCAATTACCCTGAGTTGGAGCATCTCATCGATCTCCTTCTTCATTCCTCTCCTAACTGCTTCGGGGATTCGGTACGGAGCCTGGCGTAAGAGAGCTTGTCCCGGAGTATCTACCTGGTGGGTGGTTAAGGTAGTGTACCCTGGCTTCGGGGAGAAGGTGAGGTGTTTGGTCTGTAGGAGTTGATTGAGCTGCTCCCTTTCAGTGGGGCTAAGTCGGTCTCCTATCTGAACCTGAGCTACTATACCTGTGGGGAGACTCTTTTCTAATAGGTCTGGAATGGGTAGACTGTCGGGGTCTTCCTGAGGGGAACAACATACGGCCATCACGTTCTCTGGTCGCTCAAAATATTCCTTGAGCATGTGTACATGGAATGTCTTTCTAAGATTGTTGTCATGGCAGCTAGCTATCACATAAGTGGTGTCTCCCCTTTTCTCTATGATCTGGTAGGGGCCCTGCCAAGGCGCCTGCAATTTGTCTGTCTTCACCGGCTTAAGTACTAACACCTTTTGTCCTATGGTGAAGATTCTCTTTCGGGCCCCCTGATCGTACCATACTTTCTGTCTTCTCTGGGCCAACTGGAGATTAGCCCGTACTGATTTGGCTAATTGCTCCATTTGGTCACTGAGTTCCAGCGCGTATGGCACAATGGGGACACCGTCAGTCTCCATCTCTCCCTTCCAGTGCTCCCGGATCAGGTTTAGGGGTCCCCGTACCTTTCTTCCGTAGAGCAACTCGAAGGGAGAGAACCCTGTCGTTTCCTGGGGCACCTCCCGATAAGCAAATAGGAGGTGCAGCAGGAAGCATTCCCAGTCTCGGTATTCCTGATTGAACGTCTTGAGCATTTGCTTGAGAGTTCCATTGAACCTCTCACACAGCCCGTTCGTCTGGGGGTGGTATGGGGAGCTCAGGAGGGACTTAATTTTGCAAACCTGCCAGAGTTGTTGGGTCAATTCAGCCGTAAATTGGGTGCCTCGGTCGGATAGGATTTCTTTTGGAAATCCTACCCGGGAGAACACCTGTACTAGTGCATTCGCTACCGTATCCGCTTGCATGTTGGATAGGGCGACAGCCTCTGGGTACCTGGTAGCGTAGTCCACTACGGTAAGAATGTAGCGCTTACCGGAGGGACTAGGGGTAGCCAGTGGTCCCACTAGGTCAATAGCAACCCGACTGAAAGGTTCCTCTACAATGGGCATATTTACTAGATGGGCTTTAGGGTGATCGCCTCACCTTCCTACTCGTTGACACACATCGCAGGTATTACAGTAAGTTCTAACGTCAGCGTGTACCCCTGGCCAAAAGAACGTGTGAGTAATGCAGTGTAGGGTACGGGTTACGGCTAGGTGGCCTGCTAAGGGGATGTCGTGGCCTATCTTGAGGATTTCTTGACGGTATTTGTGGGGCACTACCAGCTGTTGCCTACGCTGTCCCCTTTTCTCTGTCAAGCGGTATAGTTTCCCTTTTTCCCATAAAATTTTTTCATTATCTGCCCTGCCACCTCCGGTCTCTGCTCGTTCCCGGTACTTTTGTAAGGTCGGGTCAGTCTTAGACTCTGTCTCGAAAGCATCTGGGGTGTCCCAGGGTATGGGGCCTAACATGTCAGGCAAGGTCGGGGTAGGTCTTACCTGTGTCTCCCGCACTGGTGAGAGTTCTTGCTTCGTCCGGGCTTGGGCTGGTGTAGTCACTGGGTCCGCCTCGTTGTTGTATACTGGAGCATAGGCAAAAGTCATGGGGCCCAAATCGTTGCCCAGTAGTACTTCGGCAGGTAAATTATCCATTATGCCCACGTTCACAGCCCCCTTTCCCGCTCCCCAATCAAGATGCACTTTAGCTGTTTGAATTTTGTACACATCCCCCCCGCCACTCTAACGGCCACAGTCTGTCCGGATCGCTTGTGCTCCGGCACCAAATGACTCTGTACCAGCATGATAGTAGCCCCTGTGTCTCTCAATCCCTCGGTAGATCACCCCTCGAGCCATACCTTCTGCCGATGGTGCTGGCGGTTATCTGAGGCAGCATATACAGGGTCCGCCTCGTGGAGCGGCCCCAAATATTCCTCCATAGGGGCCTCTTGGTTAACACAGAGGGCCCGGGCCGGACGATATGACCCAGAGGGGTAATTGTAATTCCTGGGTGTCTGGTGCGTATTAAGGGGGCAGCTAGCCATGAAATGCCCTGGTTGCTTGCATCGGTGGCAAGTTGGTCTGGAACGCTCAGAGCTGTTATTGGGTGGTCCTGAGTGTCGGGCGGGCCCTTCAGGCACCGGGGCTTGGAATTCAGCACAAGGGGGTGCACGGTAAACCTCTCTGGGTTCGACCCGTGCTGGAGCTCGGTAATTCGTGGGTTCGTGAAGACGGGAGTCATAATGTTAATCGGCCAATTTGGCTGCTTCTTCTAAGGTAGAAGGTCGCCTGTCTCGCAGCCATTCCTTCCCTTGCTGTTCCATGCCATTATAAAAATGTTCTAAGAGAAACAATTGTAAAATTTCCTCACCAGTCACTGCTTTACTTCCGCTCATCCAGTGATTTACCGCTCTCCGCATTCGGTGCGCGCATTCCATATGGGTATCGTTAGGCTTCTTTTTCATGCCCCGAGTTACCGCGTACCATCGTAACAGTGTCTCCTTAACTAGCTCATACTGTGTCACTTCCTCAGCACCCAGAGTACGAAAGGCTTCCAGGGCTCACCCGGATAGTTTCCCAGACAATATCGTGGGCCACTCTCTGTTGGGAATCTGGTGCAGGGCACATTGCCTTTCGAAGTCCGCCAAATATTCATCAATCCTTGTCTCTCTCTCTAGGAAGGGTCGAAATGCCGCATAGGGTATCTTGGGCCTCCCAGCATTTTCGACAGGGATGATTACCTGCGTGGCTTCAGCATTGCGGTGTGCAGTTCGTGAGCTAGAGTCTTTCGTATATCCTCGTCTGCTTCTGCCATCAACTGCTGTACCAATTCCATGGAGGGGTTCGGCCCGTATAGTGAGAGCCTCTCCCGAACAATCCTAGTTTTTTCATCACTAATCATGGTCGGTGTTTCCGCCATTGTGAAGCTCTGATCCAGTTCGGTCAATTCTGCGATCAGCCCTCTCCTCGGCCGGTTGCTGGCGTACCCCCTCTGCTTTCAAGTAAATCCTTTAGGGTGGTACGGTTCAATTTTCCGTAAGCGCTCTCCATCCATTCTGTACCTCTCCTAGGAAATCCAGGATAATCCCACCGCTGCCCCCAAATGTTATGGTTACCCTTAGTCTCGCTGAGAGATGGACCGCTTAGTAGCCTGGATTCCTATTGCTGAAGAGGGGAGAAGCTGCTTTCCATAGTATTTTATACGAGTCTCGCAAATGTAGAATAATCCCCCTAGCTGTAGTACAGCTAGGATACCCTTCTGCCCACAAAAACGAGTCAACGCTGCGATTGAGGGTCAACCAAGAACTCAGGACTGGGATGCCCAGCCTGCTTTTTATTGAGGTTACATGCAAACAGGACACTCTCAGGGGGAGGCATAAAATCACCAATCACACCTTTGGTGCATTTAGATAGAGAGACAACGCCCTTTGACAGGCCACAATAGAATTACATTACTTCAGCAGATAACAAGTTACACACAAGAAAACAATGCAGTCCATCTTATCAACTAGCAGTCTGACTCTGGAGGTGATTAGACAATGGGAATGTTTATCACTAAACTTAATTAGAGCTGATGCCAGCAAACTTGTATTTAGAAAATAGCTTCTTGAAGCTGAACAAAGTTAACTCTTTCAGTTCTGACCGAAGGGTCTGTTTTATAGCACTTAATGGTACACAATGAAAACTAATGCTTTTGTAACATACACTACAATAAGAGAGCATTACAGAGATCAGTTATTTTCTTATCAACTATTTAGATCATCTTGATATATCCACCTACCAACTATAATCATCTTTTTGGACATTTTATATTTACATATTTTTGTGTATTTGATGTACATTTTAATTTGAGTGCATTAGAGCACTCCTTATTACGTTAACAGCAATATTTTTACTAAAAGTACCAATCATTATACTATTTGGGTTCAAATTAAGCGCTGAATATTTTCCAGTATCCTTTAAATTCTCCAAAAAAAATAGTTTTATTTTCAGTGAAAAAAGAAACGTTCTATCAATGGACTTTTCCCCAGACAATCTGATTTCTCCTTGGCCATTCTTAGATACTGTAGTGCTTTTGTGTACTTTATCATGAGCACAAGCATCTTTAAATCATGAAACAATGTTAATTCATGTCAAACCATGTAAACAACAAAAGGCATGTTTTTGTCTTAGAAATCCAAACAAGTAATATGTACAGTGTTACATGGTAAAAGGCACATATAAAAGGAATGGTTCAGGGACATGTTTTGTACTTATCAAGCTTTTATTCACTGATTAGTGAATGCTGCATATTTTTCCTATTTTGTTAAATAAAGGACTTAACTTTTAGCAAGTAATTTGATTTACTTGTTTGGATTTGCATACTGTTTATGTGTAAGGATGGTCACAGCATTCTTTAGTCAGAAATGATAAGGTTTGAGGAGCACTTCAAATAAAAATGTAGCTTTATTTTATCAAAAAGTAAAACACATTACAAAATAGGACATGGCTAAAAGAACAGGTGTCACACTGTAGATGTCAGCTACCCAGCTGATGCGTTTCGGCTATTACAACATAATCAAAGCTGTCAATATTCTGTAGGCAACATCCCTGTGAGCAACTCAGCTGATGTGCCATTAAAAATACGTTGGGAGAAAGAGGTTAAGTATGGAACTGTCAGTGTGCTGGATGCAGCTTTGGAGGGAGCAAGTCTGCAGCTATTAGTTAAGAAGCAGTGGTTACAAGTCTACTTCTTCCTAACCTATATACCAGCTCTGATCTGGTGGTTTGTAACTACCCCAGACTAGTCTGACAAAGGGGATTGGCAGGACAAACACAGTAATGAATGCAGCACCAAATTTACTAACTACCCAAGGCAAGTGTGCACATTGTAAAAAGGTTGCTGCAAAACCCAATCTAAAATATAAATCCTGCAAATGCAACAGCACCCTCTATTTAAAATGGACAATCAGTCCATGTACTGAGGTTTTCAATGCATAGTTGATACTGCACTGTTTTGGGCTACAACATGCCCTTAAGCATGCTACACAACTAATGACACAAATCACATTTATAGCTTTGTGGTAGGCTTCATTTAAAAACAGCTAATATACTCAATACAGCAACATTGTATTATAGCACCACAATGTGGTTACATTTTATCATTATATTCTTAATAATAAATGGCTGATAAATGTGGCTCTGAGTCTTCTTGTGATTTTGAACATGGAAATATAAATATAGCTGGATTCTTTCTAATTGATATATTATGAAATTCACCAATAAACTGTCCGCACTTGTAGCAAAATGTTCAGCTCTCAAAGACACAAAAATCAGCACTGGCAAGAACAACTGACTGCTCTGGAGTTCCCTAGAACTTTATAGATTTTTGCCACTATACAGGACTGCCAACTTATGGAAACTAAACTTTAATCTTCAGTGCAAATATTTTTATACCTCTAAAGAGGATGTTAAGGCTTATCCATTCTCTTATAGAGGGGTCTGAATTAGTACAAATTAGATGTTTTTGATAATGTTACTGAAACCTTGTCAACCCGTTTTAGATGCAAATTGGTTCCCACACTAATTATGCAACTATTTGCAATGTTGAAGAGTCTATTTTTAAGAATCCTGTAGGATGCAGTTCAGCCTTTTTACAAAATAAGTTTTGTGGGGATTAAATATACAGTATGTCCATACATATTTACTATGATTTTTAAATTTTTCACTTTAGTTATGCCTACAATTTCTGCTAAAAGTATATCTGCAACATCTACTATGATGCAATATAAAAAGTATATATATATATATATATATATATATATATATATATATATATATATATATATATATATTGTCTGAGGATGCAATATAAAAAGTATGTGTATATATATATATATATATATATATATATATATATATATATATATTGTCTGAGGATGCAGGCAACCCCGAAACGTCACTTTCACTTTTATTAAACAAATGTTGCTTTCAAGACCTGGTGAGTGCATTTTACTTTCTGGATATGTGGATTTATCTTAAAAGCAACCCGGGCAGGATATCTGAATACAGGTCACTGTGAGTGCTATACCATCCTGGATAACTATATATATATATATATATATATATATATATATATATATATATATATATATATATACATGCACATTAAAAAAAAATAGGTGTATACTAATGATTTGTATTATATATAATCAAACATTGGTTCCTGATTATGTACACAGCCTTTACCTGAAAGCTATTCCATATAGTTAACAAGTTAAAACAAGACACATTTTAAATTAATATATGGTCTGTTATATCTGAAAAAACATAAATGAAATGACTGGAGTACCTATACAAGCTCATGTTCCTTAGATTATACTAAATTGATCTATGCTGTTTCTTTGATGTTTTATAGCTTTAATTTTACTTATGCCTTAAAGTTGGAATAAATCTACTATAAGACTTTTATAATAATATCTAGAATAGTTTTTTTGGGGTAGTCTTGAACAAAATAGGTATAATTGAAAGGATTTTTTTCACTTTTAATCTACTGATAATGTTTTTATTGCATTTTGTTTTAATATTTTTTATTGAGGTTTTGCATGTCAAACATAGAACATAACAAATCTCTTGTGAAGAAAAGAAAAAGATATAAGCAAACTTGAACAAAATTACTTTGACAATTATAAAAGAGCATTAATGATAAGTTAATGAAACCTCGATTTTGCAATAAAATAGCATACATGGCTGACCCGATGGAGATACAAGTTTAGGCCTAATGGACCAACATTATATTTAAAAAAGAAATAGTTACTGGTCAGGTAAACAGCTCTTTAGGAGCTTGCAGGAGGAGTAGGGGGGGGGGGATATTCAGCGGGTAAGCACCGCTCTAAATATAGGGGGGAGTGGAGGGCGGAGCCTTATAATGTATTAAGGCTAACATACTTTCCAAGCTGCTACCAGTTATAATTTGAAAATATCCTTAAATGGGGACTTAGGAAAGGTCTCTAGGGTTTTGTGTGCGTAATGAATGAGATTAATTCCCAATATAGTTATACACAGAAAGCACAGAAAGGGATGTTAATATATAGGCAATAAGGATTATAGAATAAAGGATATATATGGCTTCTAGAAGGGCTCCTCTCCTAGGGGAGTGCCAGCTATAGGCGATGTGGGAAAAAGGGGTAGGGATATGACCCGCAGGCAAAAAGTACCAGCGGGAAAGGGAGGAGAGGGGCCCAACAGGGAATAGCTAAATTACTCTAATAATGAAATCAACATCAACACCATAGGGAACACCCTTAGTCCTATCAGGGCTGACAGTGTAACCTTCACATGTAATAATGGCATGTATAAAATGGGGGTCATCAGGGACGTGCACTCATAGGAGGCAGGGGAGGCAGTGTCTACCCTGCCATATGTGGCCAAAGCTTAATTAAATTTTAATTAAAACAAAAAAAGTTAAAAAAAAAATATGCTATGGAGAGGCAGGTACAGGAATGCTTCTCTCCATTGCAGAACATGGGTCAAAGGAAAAGCTGTGCTGCAGCGCCACCTGTGTTCTGCCAATATATTAGCAGCAAAAATTGGGACCAATAGCAGGCACCCCTCTTGATGCCTCCTAGCAATTGAAGGATATATAGATTAATCAGAAGGAGGATGCAGTGAGCAGGGTCATGTGACACAACTGGAAGCTGAGGTAACCTAAGAACAGATGACACCAAGCAGAAGAGTAAAGTAGTATTCTACACCTCTTGTGATTCACAAATTGTGTTCAGATACAGCTCATTAACAGGGGGGGGGGGGGCGACGACAGTAAGTGAGCATAACCCAATACTGACAGGAAGTAAAAGGGTCAATTCAAATTTAAATCCATAATGTAAAACCCAGAGTTTGAA
This sequence comes from Bombina bombina, assembly GCF_027579735.1. Classification (NCBI taxonomy): domain Eukaryota; kingdom Metazoa; phylum Chordata; class Amphibia; order Anura; family Bombinatoridae; genus Bombina; species Bombina bombina. The sequence continues at coordinate 784,523,508 of NC_069499.1, read as the reverse complement.
GTTAAGTGGGCAGTATCCACATTATTTAAACTAAAGTTTTTGACATTGAATATTGATAAGCCTCCCTTTTTCATGGTTATTTGATTTAACTAGGTACAAACTCCATATATGTTATGTCTGTTCAGTCAGAGGATGCAGTATCTATGTTTTATTTTTCTCTGTGTCTCCATTTATTTAAAGACTGCTGTTAACTTGTAATTCACAAATCAATTGAAAGCTGTTGCATTGTGTTTTTAATATGTGCTGCTTTTATACAAGTTTATATTAATAAAAAGGAGATAATTAGTCATTTAAAACATATATGTAATTATTGCAGTTAAATGTTTTTTATAAATAATGCCACTGTAAAGTAACTGGTTAAACACATAGTCAAAGGGAGACATTTAAAATTAAACTTTCATGATTGAGGTAGAGCATGCTATTTTAATAGACTTTGCTAGTTATTTATATTTTGAGAATTAGCATCAACTGTTACTGGCCCCATGTCAGCAAATCAAATTAGTTTTTGAAAGGAACATGAAAGTCATGATTACATTTCCATCATTCAGATTTGCAACCAAAAAAAAAAAACTTTATATTTTACTTTTATTATTATGTACTTCATTCTTTTGGTATCCTTTGGTGTCCTTTGTTGAAGAGCATACCTTAGTGGGATGTGCACATGCATTTCTTAAACATCATATTGCAGCAGCTGTGTTGGCAGTATTGATAACTTGTCCTTTGTGTAAAACTTGTATGGTAAATTATTTCTATTTTTACAATACAGTAGTGAGTAGAGAAGAGATTGTGTATCATTGCAATTGCTTAGTAACTGGCACTGTGCCACAGAATTGTGTGAATGTGAGCAGAGTGTGTGTGGGTGTCAGTGAGCAGAGTATGTGTGATTTATTCTCCAGGTAATCAATACATTTCCGATGAGCTGGTGCTTTAGTGCAGTGTTTCTCAACAATGGTCCTCAAGTACCCCCAACAGACCAAGTTTTAATTATAGCTGAATCAGTGGACAGGTGCAGTAATCAGCTGATCAGTAACTCAGTGGTTACTAACTTGCTCTCACCCATCACCTGATTATGTCACCTATGCACTGGTTCAGCTATCATTTAAACCTGCCCTGTTGGGGGTACTTGCGGCACTCTGTACATGTGTTTCTCCGGCGTATCATATCTAGTGCCTCACCAGCCTCTGACCTCACTGCACGTCACTGGGGGTCATATACAAGAACATCGCTACAATGGAAAAGTAATGCCTGCTTCCACTAAAAAACTTTTGCGTAGAATATCAGCTAGTCTAGGGATTACATATAATATGAGTTGGGGGTTATATAGCTTTCTAGTCACCAGGATCCTAGCATCAAAACCCAGCATGGATAAAAAGAACTGGAGGATGTAGTGTGCAGTTTACTTTCAAGCTCTATAATCAGGGTGATGCGCCTAGGGCTAAAGGAGGAGATGCCTTTAAGTATATCCTAATAGTAATTAACAGCCAAGTATTGCTATGACACCCAGAGATTAAGTAATGAGAGAGTTAACATAAGCAAAGCACTTAATCAAAACATATAAATTAACAGGGTGTCAAAGGTAGCTTAACTAGTGGGCATTGGTAAGGAATAGATTTAAAAGGCGTGAATACAAGATACCTAGCCCTACAGGTATATACTTAGGCTATCAACTTATTCTCTTTTCCTCCCACTTCCATAAGGGAGAGTAAGTTGCACTACATAAGATAACTGAACCGTGAATCAGGGATATTGTCCTATGAAGTAAAGGGCCTATCCATATATCTAATAGGGATTATAATAGAATTTTACTAGTAATTCTTAGGCTGCTCAACTATTGAGTATTGAGGACTGAGCATTTAAACCAGGTCTAGTAGGAAGCTTAAGTAAACATTAATAGAACAAAAGGAGAGTCTCCCCTCATATAAGTAGAAGGTCGAATCCTAGAGAGTGCAAGGCATAACAAAAGAACTCTGGCATGGGCATAGTATATACAACTTGATGGTAGGTGGTATGAAAAATCCTCACTGCTTATTCATGAGAACTACACAACCTCTCTGAGGATAGCTTTAGATAAACTTATAAAAACACAGCCAATATAGGTATACATGCAGGCATATACCATGTAATAAGAGATAATTACGTGTGTCCATATCGCAGCTAAAGGCTAATATCATGGCTAGATGTGATGTAGATGAATATAACACAATAGTTATAGACTCTGAAAAACATGCACTTGTCATTAGTAAGGTGGTACTTAAAATAATTTGACAGATATCTCATGCCATATAAGTGATTTAGCAAAAGTTGAAATGCTCCCTGTATAGGCAATGCACAATAAACATAAATGTCATAAACTATAAAGATTATAAGGAGTATGTAGGGGTGTGATTATATATCCCAAAACTTAGGTCAACATTTGTAAATAACACCTGACATTGAAGAGGTTTGTCAGAGCTTTTAGAAGCATAGCCAGAAAAGTGAGTATTGCAAGTCTTATCAACTCTTAAAGGTTAAAGAAGGAGATCATAGGATCAGTAAATGATCATAGTATAAAATATATGTGCAATAAGAGCTAAATAGATAGATGGGGTAATATAAACACGGACATTCTAGTAGGATGTAGTGTACATGAGCCATGAGAGTTACCTATCTAGAGGGGGTAACATGAGACACAAAAATACTAGTGTAATGTGGTATACATGTGCCATGTATAGAGGAGATGATGTAAAACACAGTCATACTAGTGTGGAGTGATATATATGTGCTATAAGAGCTAAGTTTCTATAGGGAGCGATATAAAACCTAAACATACCAGTGCAGTGTAATATACACATACCATGAGAGCTAAATATCTAGAGGAGGTAATATAAACATGCTAGAGCAGTGTAAGAGTCCTGTGCCATAAGGGCTAAATATCTAGAGAAGGTATTATAAAGCACAAACCTACTAGTATTATGTAAGATATATGTACCATCAGAGCCAAATATCTAGAGGTAGTAACATTTTAACTGCAGTAGGCAAACAAAGTTATATAAGTTATTTACACTGTGAAGGACCTAGCAAATATTAACTGTAGAGGGAGAGAAGTATCATCTCAGAAATTTACTAAAGTTTTACAGCAATAAAATGGTCCATAAGGATCCTTGTAGAGAAAGCTAGGATGTTTGGGAGTAGCAAGAGCATCCTCACTATATTAATTCTGATTGCTCAAGTTAAAAGCTATGTTAGGACATCCGCAGGGGTTAAACTTTAGATATTGGCATGTCTACTTACAAGATGGAGTATGTAAAAGTTAGTATAGAGGGCAAAAGCCCTCATGTAAACCCTCATATAGGCATAGATATGTTTTAGAAAACATATAATAACATTTAGGTTCCTGTAAAAAATAGGTTAGTATGGAGTTAAAATGTAGGAGAGTGCTTTGCATGCTACCACATATGTAGTCTCCCTGTGTTTGCTGTACATACTCATTATAGGTCAATCCAAATGCCAACTCACCCATAATCAGTTAAATCCTCTCTAGATAATTAATAACATTAACTGTTGCATCGAAATATAATAATCTCAATAAGGGAGGGTAAAACCATAAAGCAATGGAGGTTGACAAAAACTGCAACAACCTTAAATAACCATGCGTCCAAAAGAACCAAAACAATTGTAGACTGGATCATACTATTTGGAGTCATGTGCAGAATGATAAACAAATGTTCTCGTAGCAAGGAAGTTTTCATAGACAGTCAGAACATGAGCTACGTTAGGGTGATTAATAATGGCTTGCAGGGTCTGGTCAGCAACACGTTCCTACACCCAAAATCAGCACTTATAATATAGTATGTGAGCAATACTAGACTGTTTGTTGAATACAGTCCAGTCTACACAAGGTAAGTCAGAAATTACTCTTTAATTGATCCTTTTCCGGAGGAGCTGCTGTTTGTAAGCAGAGAGAAATGAGCAGAACATAAGTGAAAGTGGTTGCTCATATCAGCATAGCGTACATCAGCAGAGTCTATACCTGCTTTACCCAACTCCTATTTTCACTGAGGCTAGATTGCTGGCGAGATGGGGTCCACACTGTACATCTACGTGTATCTCCAATAAAGTTCCAACTGAACATGGGAGCACTGCAGTGTCCACAAGACTCCCCCTTGGGAGGGGCAGTGCTCTAGCACAGATGCCACACTGAGGATAGCGCTCGCGGGTCCACTCACACAGAATCGCAGGGTCTCCTGAAGGCAGCTCAGGGTAGGAGATATGCATCTGGACATGGGGAACCCTATTACAAGGTAAGAACTTACATAAGGGCTTCCATCTATTCATCGGGGTAGGATTATCTAGTGACCACATCTCTTCTCTGCTGCATGGTGATCTATCAACGATGGGTAGTGGCACCGCCCTGTCTGTCAGTTTAGCTGCAGCACGAATCTTCAGGAATCTGCTCGTCTCTATCTCTAGTATTGACGGTAGTAGTGTGAGCTGTAGCCCCATCTCCAGCTCAACAGATGTGGCGGCAAGTAAGGTGGATGGGCTGACGCCGTCCCGTATGTCCACATGCTCTTCTTGGGGGTATAGGTCCCCGTCTTGTGTCCGGGTCTCTGGCTTTCTCATAGCTGACCTTAGGCAGGCTGATAAGTTTTCATAGCTGGCAGTCAGCTGCAGATTAAACTCCCATAGAGCCTCATATATATCTGCCGGAACCGTCTCCATGTTTGTCTCTGTATCTTTAGTAGGCCTCAGAGACCTGTGTGTAATATTGGTGGTAGACTGATATAAATATTCAGGGAAGTAACTTTCAAGTAGTTTAAGGCCAGTCCTGCTTGCTCAGAATTAGGTTTTTGGGGCAAATTGCATTAAAAATGCTGCAATTTGCCGTTATTTTACAGAAGTTTCAGCAAGAGCTCCATTTTATTGCATTTTTAATATGTTTTATACATGTGTAGAATGTATCACTCAGTACAGCTTGTGTATCGTATATTTCCTTCATTATTTAATTTAATTTATTTTTTGTTAGATTTTAAAAGCTTGCAAGTTTATAATAGACATATATTCAACATTGTTTTCGATAAAAAAAATTGATTAAAATAAAACTTACAAACTCAGGTATTCAAATAAGGATACACGCTTTCATATGTTTTTTCAAATGCACCACTGAGTTTTCTATTGTTGTACAATACACTGCCATGCCATGAATTACAGCCTACTTTAATTTGTTACATATCTTTTTGAATAAAATATAAATATGCATGTTGCTTGGCCAATGTGATTATTATCAACAAATAGTGGAAAACAGCACACTCTTTGTCACTGGGGCACAGAATCAAAGCCTTGCCAAGTCCTCATCTGCAACATCAAACAATAGATTCCAGACTACAAATTTAAAGCAGACCTTTATTTTCTTACATTGGATCCAAGGAAAAAAGTACAATGTTTCAGGCCAGTACTTAGTCATGACTAAGGGCCTAGTACTGGTCTGAAATGTTTTACTTTTTTCCTTTGACCCAATGTGAGAAAATAAAGGTCTGTTTTAAATTTGGAGGCTGGAATCTATTGTTTGATGCTTGGCCAATGTGGACATGTTTCATCACAAAAATATATAAGCCCTTAGCAGTGTATCTCTTTAAATCATACGGATTGACACAAATTTTAGCTAAGGCATGGTCACAATAATCATGTGAAAAACATATGAAAGCTAATATCTTTACTTGAAAACCTGATTTTGCAATTTATATTTTAATGACATTTTTTTATCTAAAACAATGTTGAATGTATGTTAAATATAAATTAGCAAGCTTTTAAAATCTAAACTATTTTTAACATGATCATGGGTTAACTTCTTACTAAAAATGAATAAATAATGAAGGAAATAGAAGATCTTCAATGCTGCACTGAGAGCTAAATTCTGCACATGTATAAAACATAATGAAAATGCAAAAAAAAAAAATCTGTTAATAAACATATTATGCTCCATTTATGAAGCAGCAGATGCCGCTTCATAGGCCCATTGTTTTAGGCTCACCTGAAATGGAAATTAAGAAGCAGCAGTCATAAGATTGGCTGCCAGTGAGCAGGGGGCGGCATTGCACAAGCACTTCACTAGAAAATGCTTGTGCAATTATAAATGCCTACAGTGTATGCTGTCGGAATTAAGCAATGTCGAGCGGACATGATTCGATATAGCTCGACATATAGTAAATCTCCCCCATTGTCACAGTTTATGTAAATATAATCAGTAGATCTAAGAGTGAAAAAAGTCCCTTCAATGATTACCTATTTTGTTCAAAACAACTCAAAAAATCTATTTTAGATTTAATGATATAAGTCTTATAGTAGATTTATTCAAACTTTAAGGCATCTGAGCAATTAAGTAAAATCAAAGATATAATATATACATGAGATATACGATATACATAAGCCATAAGATATACATAAGCCATAAGATATACATAAGATATAAGATATACATAAGCTATAAGCTATAAGATATACATAAGTTATACGATATACATAAGCTATAAGATATACATAAGATATAAGATATAAATAACCTATAAGATATATATAAGATATACAATATACATAAGTTGTAAGATATACATACGATATAAGATATACATAAGCTATAAGATATACATAATATATAAGATATACATAAGCTATAAGATATACATAAAATATAAGATATACATAAGCTATAAGATATACATAAGATATATGATATACATAAGATATAATATATACATAAGATATAAGATACACATAAGATATAATATATACATAAGCTATAAGATACACATAAGATATAAGATATACATAAGCTATAAGATATACATAAGATATAAGATATACATAAGCTATAAGATATACATAAGATATAACATATACATAAACCAAATGATATACGTAAGCTACATGATATACATAAGATATAATATATACATAAGCTATAAGATATACATAAGCCATAAGATATACATAAGGTATAAGATATACATAAGCTATAAGATATACATAAACTATATGATATACGTAAGCTATATGATATACATAAGATATAATATATACATAAGCTATAAGATATACATAAGCTATCAGATATACATAAGTTATAAGATATAGGGGCACATTTATCAAGCTCCAAACGGAGCTTGTGGGCCTGTGTTTCTGGCGAGTCTTCAGACTCGCCAGAAACAGCAGTTATGAAGCAGCAGTCTAAAGCAGGCGGACAGGAATCGCCGGAAATCAACCCGATCGAGTACGATTGGGTTGATTGACATCTCCCAGCTGGAGGCCCTTTAGCCGCGAGTCTGCAGGGGGCGGCCTTGCACCAGCAGCTCTTGTGAGCTGCTGGTGCAATGCTAAATATGGAGAGCATATTGCTATCCACATTCAGTGAGGTCTTGCGGACCTGATCTGCACTGTCGGATCAGGTCCACAAGACCTTTGATAAATAGGCCCCATAGAATATACATGCAAATTCTGCAAAATAAAACTTTAAAATATCAATTAATGTCAAATATCTGCATTTTATTTTGATGTTTTCTTAGTCAAGTGTAAGGAATTGTATGACTAATAACAGAGAAATCATTTTTAAATTGACTAAGTCATTAGCTTTTATCTCCCTTTTTCAGATTTTACCATAACCTTTCTCTCTGTTGGGAGATCTGAAATGTTATTTAGAACACGAAGAAGATCTAAGAGCTCTTAATGAAAGAGACAATCTCAGGGGAGACTGAGCCATTTCCACTTGCTCTTGGTTTCCTTTTTTGTGAATTATACTATGTAATTCAAACACTTTATTAAAAAACAAAACCTGGATGAATGTTAATCTAGCCATAACAAATCTCATAGTGCTTTCTCTGGCATTTATATGAAGTACAGATACTTAACCATTTAAATAGAAACATGGCACTCAGTTGGAAATGTCATAAGGCTAATGTTAACTTTTATATATCACCTGTTTATGTCAATTAGATATAAAGGTGGGCGTCTATTATAAATGTACACTAAGCCAGATAAATACACTTAACAAACTAGCATTAAAAAGACAGTGCAGACATAAAAAAAACTACATTTTCTAAATGACTGCTTTAAATAGTGCATCTCAGTTTATTCCTCAGTTCTCATACTGGTTATTTATATGTTTATTTACATGAACTTATTTGAGTGCTTTTTGCCCTGGATTCCCATTTGCAAAAAAAAAAAAAAATATATCACTTTGAAACCCTTCCCAGTCAAACACCTTTCCATACATTGTATCCCTTTCAGCAATTTTAAAACATATTTTTCAATAAAAATATTATCATTTTTATTCAAAATATGTATGTATGAGTGCAACGCTTTGTTTTAGATGTGTTTAGTGTTTGTTTGTTTTTATAACCCTTACAGATAACTTCAGGCCTTAAGTTGTGCTAATTATTCTAGCTCTATTTGTGCTTTTGCTCAAGTCAAGAGTATAATTGCAGTGGGCAACTCTGCATGAGGGAATCCTTGTGCAATGATAATATCAGCACTATTTAGCACAGTCACAATATCCATTTAAATGTATGGGTGTGCTAAACCTGAATACTGATGAATTCTTTAATTTAATGTAGCATTTGTTCGGATATTCGTTTTGCAACAGAACTAATGCACATGTCCTGTTAAGGTTATGGGGTCCATTTATTAATGTGCGGACGGACATGATCAGATATAGCATACGCTGTCGATCCGATATAGCATACGCTGTCGATCTGATATAGCATACGCTGACAGCATTTATCATTGCACCAACAGTTCTTGTGAACTGCTGGTGCAATACCATCCCCTGCAGATTTGTGGCTAATCGGCCGCTAGCAGGGGGTGTCAATCAGCACAATCGTATTCGATTGGGCGGATTGTTGTCCGCCACCTCAGAGGTGGCAGACGAGTTAAGGAGCAGCGGTCTTCTTAAATAGACCCCTATATATGAAATGAAAATGTAATAATATAAAAAAAAATGATATGTTAATGTTGCAATTTTGAAATAAAGAGGCAGAGCTTTTTCTGGTGCAACACATTTATTTTGTGATTCTCATCTGCAACAGATAAATAACTCTGCTTTACTCTGGGCACTCTGGTGCTATGGGGCGTATTTATCAAGCTCCGTATGGAGCTTGATGCCCCTTGTTTCGGCTCGCTGGATCGAATTCAATCGGGTTGATTGACACCCCCTGCTAGTGGCCGATTGGCCACAAATTTGCAGGGGGCTGCATTGCACCTGCAGTTCACTGCTGTTTAACCAGGCGGATCCAACAGAATATAACAAACCGACTCTGCCTTTATTTTCTTAAACTGTCGCCATCCATGCTAATGGAGCGAATAAACTATACAGATTAAAGGGACAGTCTAGTCAAAATTAAACTTTCATGATTCAGATAGGGCATGTCATTTTAAACAACATTCCAATTGATTTATATCATTACATTTGCTTTGTTGCCATGGTGGTATTTTTGAAAAGCTAAACCTAGGTAGACTCAAACTGATTTCAAAACCATTGAAAACCGCATCTTAGCTCAGAGCATTTTGAAAGTTTTTCACAGTTAGACAGTACTAGTTCATGTGTGTCATATAGATATCATTGTGCTCACTCCCGTGGAGTTATTTGGGAGTCTGCAATGGTTGGCTAAACTGCATGTCTGTCAAAAGCACTGAGATAAGGGGCAGTGTGCAGAGGCTTAAATACAAGATAATCACAGAGGTAAAACATATATTAAAGGGACACTGAACCCAAATGTGTTCTTTTCTGATTCAGATAGAGCATGAAATTGTAAGCAACTTTCTAATTTACTCCTATTATCAAATTTTCTTCATTCTCTTGGTATCTTTATTTGAAATGCAAGAATGTAATTTTAGATGCCGGCCCATTTTTGGTGAACAACCTGGGTTGTTCTTGCTGAACAACAATAAAAAAGTGCTGTCCAGAGTCCTTAACCAAAAAAGCTTAGATGCCTTCTTTTTCAAATAAAGATAGCAAGAGAACAAAGAAAAAATGATAATAGGAGTAAATTAGAAAGTTGCTTAAAATTGCATGCTCTCTCTGAATCATGAAAGAAAAAATTTGGGTTCAGTGTCCCTTTAGTATAACTATGTTGGTTATGCAAAACTGGTGAATGGGTAATAAAGGGATTATCTATCTTTTTAAACAATAACAATTTTGGTGTAGACTGTCCCTTTAATACAGTTACTGCAGTTTACAATACACATTATACAAGGCCTGTTATAGCAATTGATCTGCAGAGGTCTGTCTTAATGAACTACATTCCATACAATATCCTATATAATAAATGGCCAAGTATCTTTGTCAGATGCAGTCATGCGCAATAGAGACTGCACGAGGACAAACATACTTGGCCGTTTGGATCCTGACAGCAGAGAGAACAGAGCAAAGCTAAAGTGGCATGTCAGGGGGTGTGGCCGGCGGGAGCATCGTGGTGGAGTCGTGGCTGGGCGTGATGAGGGGCATGGCCGGCAGGGGGCGTGGCCAGACAGGCGTGAGAGAGAGAGAGCAAAGGGTTTGAAAGAGAGAGACAGAGAGGGGAAGAGAGAGCAAGAGAGGGGGCAAGAACAAATGAAAGGGGGTGGAGAGAGCAAAAGAAAGGGGGGAGAGAAAGCAAAAGAGATGGGGGAGAGAGAGCAAAAGAAAGGGGGGAGAGAGAGCTAAAGAGAGGGGGAGAGAGCCAAAGAGGGGGGAGAGAGCAAAAGAGGGGGGAGAGAGAGAGCCAAAGAGGGGGTGGAGAGATCAAAAGTAAGGGGTGAGAAAGACAGCCAAAGAGAGGGGGGAGAGCTAAAGAGAGGAGGAGAGAACAAAATAGAGGGGGAGAGAGTGCAAAAGAAAGGGGAGAGAGAGCAAAAGAGGTAGGAGAGAGAGCAAAAGAAAGGGGGGAGAGAGCCAAAGAAGGGGAAAAGAGAACAAAAGAGAGGGGGAGAGATCCAAAGAGGGAGGAGAGAGCCAAAGAGAGAGAGAGAGAGAGAGAGAGAAAAAGAGAGTGGGAGGGAGCCAAAGAGGGGGGAGAGAGAACAAAAGAAAGGGGGGAGAGAGTGCAAAAGAAAGGGGGGGAGAGAGCAAAAGAGAGGGGGAGAGAGCAAATGAGAGGGAAAGAGAGAACAAAAGAGAGGGGAGAAAAAGCAAAAGAGAGTGGAGAGAGAGAGAGAGCAAAAAAAGATGGGGGAGAGAGATAGCAAAAGAGAGGGGGAGAGAGAGAGCAAAAGAGAGGGGAGAGGGAGAAAAATAAAGTGGGGATAGAGAGAGAGAGAGAGAGAGAGAGAGAGAGAGAGAGCAAAAGAGGGGACAGAGAGGGCAAAAGAGAGTGGGGAGAGAGAGCAAAAGAGAGGGGAGAGAGAGCGCAAAAGGGGAGAGAGCAAAAGAGAGGGCGGGAGAGAGCAAAAGAGAGGGGAGAGAGAGAAAAAAGAGGGGGATAGAGAGCAAAAGAGAGGGGGGAGAGAGAGCAAAAGAGAGGGGGAGAATGAGCAAAAGAGAGGGAGAGAGAGAGAGCAAAAGATAGGGGAAAGAGAGCAAAAAAGAGGGGGGAGAGAAAGAGCAAACAAGAGGGGGAAAAGAGAGAGCAAGAGAGAGGGGGAGAGAGAGCAAAAGAGAGTGGAGTGAGAAAGAAAAATAAAGGGGGGAGAGAGAGAGAGAGCAAGCGGTTGGACCGCTGTACTGCAAAAATGGCCCGTGTACACGGGCTTTACTACTAGTTATTTCATATTTAAATAACTCTAATAACATTTCCCATTAAAGGGCCATAATACCCAAATGTTTAAACACTTGAAAGTGATGCAGCATAGCTGTAAAAAGCTGACTAGAAAATATCTCCTGAACATCTCTATGTAAAAAAGAAAGATATTTAACCTCAAAAGTTCCTCAGTAGCCACCTCCCATTGTAAAGGATTTCTAAGCAGCATTTTAGTGTGTCTGTCCTGGGACATCTGAAGGGATGAGCATCGTGCACTCTCATCTTATTTCACCAATCAGGTAAAGGAAGCTTACAATGAAATCTCATGAGAGTCAAGTCAAATCTCATGAGATCACAGTAAAAGTTCATGACCTCAGCACTGCTGATGCTGATTGGCTGCTGTTCATTTCTTCATTTTTTTTTTTCATTTTTTTACCTGCAGCTGGGAGCAGTTGAGTATAACTTTTTACACAGAACTTACTCTGCTGAGCTGAGGAGATTGTGGGGTAAAATATCTTCCTTTTTTAAATAGAGATGCTCAGGTGATATTTTCCTGTCAGCTTTTTACAGTTATACTGCATCAGTTTCAAGTGATTTAGCATATGAGTATTATGTCCCTTTAACTGTTATACTTGAATGCTATTCTGCCTACCTTAAAAAGATAAATAACTCTGCTTTACTCTGGGCCCTCTGGTGCTATGTCTCTTGACTACATTCAGTGCTTGCTTCAGTATTACTGAACCACTGAGACATTTCCATGGTAACAATTACAGCTACTGTCGCTGAGAACATAGCGATCGCTACCAGCTGGTAGGAGGTTAAAATACCAGCACAAGAACTATGTACAAGGCAGTAATGAATTTGTCAATAATAACAAATAAAAAAAAGTTTAATAAAATTGATTAATACTCAATTCTGCATACGGTATAATTTTTGGGGTGCAATGAGTTTAATACCCTTTTAATACACAGAGTGCCACATTGATACAATTTAATAGAAAGTAATCTGAACTGAAAATTATTTATTTCTGATCAAAAATTTTTTATTTTTATCTCATTACTAATAACCTTTTATATTATCATTTAAAATTGATATTGACACATTATTTATTGCTTTTCTTGTTGTTTTTTTTAACATTCCACCATTGCTTCACTTATCCTAAAATATTCATATTTCTTTAAATATAACTTAAGGAAATATTCACATAACAAAAATTCCATCACAAAAAACAACTTGAATATTAGTTGAGAAAAAAGATAAACACAATTTACTAGGAGCATTTGACGGTATCCCTAGTTTTCATTATCTCATTCCCTTAGGGCTATAAAAATGTTTTTATTCCATTACATATATGTTTTTTTTTAAAGATGCTGTTTGTTTTCTATATATTTTCTTTATATATACAGTAAAAAAAATCTTATAAATAAACACATTTTATATAAATAAATCTAATGTGTGAATATATAAAGGATAAATTTACTCACTCAGTGTGCATTTTGCTAAGTAGGAAAAATAAAAAAAGCTATTCCACATATCACATAAACTGCAGTGGCTGCAATAAATGTGTTTAGAGTCAGAGGAAGGGCAGGCAAACCACTGAGAATCTTGGGAATCTGTATTAGTCCCAATGCTATTTAATTAGAGATAACACAAATAGTTGTGAAGAAAAAGAGTAACTGTTATCAAATATTGCAATATGCTGTACTCATTGCACAGAAAAGGCAGGAAACCCTAAAGTGAACTGTAAATTAATACATTTTCAATCCCTTTTTTCTAATATATTTTTTAAGACATTGCAATGCATACAGTAGAATGGATTCAAAAGAGCAATCCAGTTCCACTAGAACAAATAATTTACACTATTTGGACCCTTTTCTCCTAATAGGAAGATGGATGAACGTTTTTTATACAATAAAAAATTAACATTCTGTCAATTATTTAATTTGGTGATATATGTGCAAGCTGAATAAAAAAGATAACATTTATCAATTTCTGCTTAGAGAACAATGCTATGTCATCCTCTGGTGTGAATACTGTGTGTCAGGCATACTGGGCTTTGGAGCCCTGGCAGTCATGTGGCCACTGCTTCTTAACCTTAGAGGTGGCAAAGTTAAATCACCTGAACACAATCACTCATAATAATTGACAGGCCCATACTCACATGATTGGTTGTACTAAAACTGTGGGTAGCTGTGCATGAGGGAATCCCTGTGCAACTCTCTGTGGCAAGTTCCTTAGATGAGTCCACCTGTCCACCCGTCCGTCTGCAATAACAATCAGAGACAATTACAAACAGCACAGAAGTTAACCAAGGAAACAACGAGAACATATAAAATGTTAAAGGAACATATTCCAGAGCTGAACTGTTAGCCAGTTTATAAAAAAAAAAAAAACTGTTTAAACATTACAAATATAGGAATTGAGAAAAAAAAAAAAACAAGAAAAGAGAAGAATAGTAAGACATAAGAAAGGAAGAAAAAAAAGGTTGACCTGTTCTTAACCTGCGCTAAAAATACAGAGGTACCTTTGTTTGTGTATACCAAATTAGTGATATATCAAATTAATTGTAATTACTATGTCTAATCTCTATCTGTTGGGGCCTTATATACATTTTTTATTTATATATGTATCCCAAATAAAGGATAATTCTAAAAAAAAATAATCAAAGAGTAATACATCTTAAATAGCAAAGAATTGTTTAGTTTGTCTTCCCATTGTGTTATCAACAGAGTAGTGTCACTTTTCCATGAAATAACAATTAGAGATTTTGAGCTATTGCTTGCAATTTGAAGCACTGCAGACAGATATGGGGGAATTTTTAGGACTGTTTATTAAGTAGCCAAATAAGAGGATACAAGGGTATTTTATAACTTAAAGGGACAGTCTACACCAGAATTTTTATTGTTTTAAAAGATAGATAATCCCTTTATTACCCATTCCCCAGTTTTGCATAACCAACACAGTTATAATAATATACTTTTAACCTGTGATTATCTTGTATCTAAGCCTCTGCAAACTGCCCCTTTATTTCAGTTCTTTTGACAGACGTGCAGTTTAGCCAATCACTGCCTGCTCCCAGATAACTTCACGTGCACGAGCACAGTGTTATCTGTATGAAATACGTGAACTAACACCCTCTAACCGAACCCTGATTGGACAGCACGTGGTGAAAAAGTGGCAACCTTACTATTACTACAGTGATCACCTGGTGACATGGGGCTGGAGCACAATTGAAGATAACGCACGTCAGTTTCATTCATTGGTAGTGACGAATACAGACTTCCGGTAGCAACCGGAACCGGATTCTTACAGTAGTTCACAGCTGATCATCCGCACGCACCGCTTCACGAAAGGAGCAGCTAAGGACTTTGATCAAGATTTTGGCTTTCCTGAATGGGCGACTTGTGGAGTGGTAATTGGATTTACCAAGAGCTTATGGTTTAATGCTTTTAATCTACTTTTATTTGGTACGCAGAATACCTTCAGTGCTTTTATATTGTGTGCTTTAATAAAACTTTCTTCACTTGAGTCCGGCTGCGCTCTTCTCTATTTTTGTTTTTCAGTAACACCCTCTAGTGGTGAAAAACTGTTCAAATGCATTCTGAAAAGAGGTGGCCTTCAAGGTCTAAGAAATTAGCATATGAACCTCCTAGATTAAGCTTTCAACTAAGAATACCAAGAGAACAAAGCAAAATTGGTGATAAAAGTCAATTGGAAAATTGTTTAAAATTACATGCTCTATATGAATCATGAAAGTTTATTTTGGCCTAGACTGTCCCTTTAATAGAATGTCAGCTTCTTTAGCAACCTTTTCCCAAAAAGTAATGATTTGACTGCATTTCTACAATATATGGCCCATATCTCTCTCTGCTTCACTGCACCTCCACCACAAATTAGATCTATAAGGGTATAATGTTTGAAGGTGTGAAAGGGTAAAGTATTATCTATGCAGTATTTTGAAATTTAGTTCCTGTATCTGGGCAGAAATTGAAGAAGCATGTTGTTTTTAAGTTTATGATTAGAAATGTAAGTATGCACTTGGTGGTAAAAATACCAAATCTTACAAATATTTAACTTGTCTTCTAATACTTTGAGCAAACAATTTGCCGTCTCTCGATGAGATAAATTGGAATATTCATATCTGCTTCTTAAGGAATAAGATGCAGCAAATAAATACCAGGAATAAAGCCTGGATTCTCCAAAAAGGGAGACAAAGATGATGGATTAGAAGATATAAAATGATAATTAACCATTAATTTATCCCACATTCTAAAGGAGTCCTCAATTATCTTCTTATTTTTTAGAATTAAGTTTTTTGTGTTGGATTAAGCATTAAGACCCCAGATGTCTAACCTTTGTAATATTGTGTTCTATACCTACACAAACTTTATTACCAGCATTGGTATGCCAATCTATAACTCTTTGGAGAAAACTAGCATGCCAATATTTTTTAATATCTGATATTTCAAGTCCACCCAAGTATTTTGGGAGGTTTAATGTTTTTTTTTGTCTTGTTTTTTTTATTAATCCTATGTTGTTTTTTTATCACATATAAAAATAAATGAAAATATACATTTATTGGAGGCAAATAGCTAAAGTTTGTAATATATATAGAAGTCTAGGTAAAATATTAATAGTTATTGTAACTATTCTACTTAGCTAACTAAGGGCTAGATCATGAGTAGAGTAGTAGTTTGTGCTTCCACTTGTACGTTAACCCTGATAGACTTTGGCTATTTGAGCATGTCAAATTGTGCGCACATTATATATATATATATATATATATATATATATATATATATATATGTGATTTTTTTTTTGTTAAAGTATATAAAGTATCTCAAAACAGTGAGTACATCCCTCACATTTTTGTAAATATTTTATTATATCTTTTCATGGGAAAACACTGAAGAAATTACACTGTAGCACTACAATGTAAAGTAGTGAGTGTACAGCCTGTATAACAGTGTACATTTGCTGTCCCCTCAAAATAACTCAACACACCGCCATTAATGTCTAAACCGTTGGCAACAAAAGTGAGTACACCCCATAAGTGGAAATGTCTAAATTGGGCCCAATTAGCCATTTTCCCTCCCTGGTGTCATGTGACTCATTAGTATTACAAAGTCTCAGGTGTGACTGGGGAGCAGGTATGTTAAATTTGGTGTTATCGCTCTCACACTCTCTCATACTGGTCACTGGAAGTTCAACATGGCACCTTATGGCAAAGAACTCTCTGAGGCTCTGAAAAAAAAGAATTGTTGTTCTACATAAAGATAGCCTAGGCTATAAGAAGATTGCCAAGACCCTGAAACTGAGCTGCAGCATGGTGGGCAAGACCATACAGTGGTTTCACATGACAGGTTCTACTCAGAACAGGCCTCACCATTGTCGACCAAAGAAGCTGAGTGCACATACTCAGCGTCATATCCAGAGGTTGTTTTTGGAAAATAGACGTATGAGTGCTGCCAGCATTGCTGCAGAGGTTGAAGGGGTGATGGCTCAGCCTGTCAGTGCTCAGCCCATACGCCACACACTGCATCAAATTGGTCTGCATGGCTGTTGTCCCAGAAGGAAGCCTCTTCTAAAGATGGCATCATCTTTAGAAGAGGCTTCCTTCTGGGACAACAGCCATGCAGACCAATTTGATGCACAAGAAAGCCTGCATCTAGTTTGCTGAAGACAAGCAAACTAAGGACATGGATTACTGGAACCATGTCCTGTGGTCCGATAAGACCAAGATAAACTTTTTGGTTCAGATAGTGTCAAGCATTTGTGGCAGCAACCAGGTGAGGAGTACAAAGACAAGTGTGTCTTGCCTACAGTCAAGCATGGTGGTGGGAGTGTCATGGTCTGGGCCTGCATGAGAGCTGCCCGCACTGGAAAGCTACAGTTCTTTGAGGAAACTATGAATGCTAACATGTACTGTGATATACTGAAGCAGAGCATGATCCCCTCCTTTGGAGACTGGGCTGCAGGGCAGTATTCCAACATGATAACGACCCTCAACACACCTCTAAGATGACCACTGCCTTGCTAAAGAAGCTGAGGGTAAAGGTGATGAACTGGCCAAGCATGTCTCCAGAACTAAACCCTATTGAGCATCTGTGGGGCATCCTTAAACAGAAGGTGGAGGAGCACAAAGTCTCTAACATCCACCAGTTCTGTGATGTCGTCATGGAGGAGTGGAAGAGGACTCCAGTGGCAACCTGTGAAGCTCTGGTGAACTCCATGCCCAAGAGGGTTCAGGTAGTGCTGGAAAATAATAGTGGCTATACAAAATATTGACACGTTGGACATTTCCACTTAAGGGTGTACTCACTATTGTTGCCAACGGTTTAGACATTAATGGCTGTCGGCTAGATTTAGAGTTTTGCGGCCAAAGGGGTGCATTAGCTATGCGTGTTTCCCCCCCCCCGCATCTTTTAAATAACGCTGGTATTGAGAGTTCTCTGAAGGGCTGCATTAGGCTCCAAAAAGGGAGTGTACAGGCATATTTACCGCCACTTCAACTCTCAATACCAGCGTTGCTTACGGTAGCGGCTAGCTGGAAAAACGTGCTCATGCACGATATCCCCATAGGAAACAATGGGGCAGTTTGGGCTGAAAAAAAAAACCTAACACCTGCAAAAAAGCAGCGTTCAGCTCCTAACGCAGCCCCATTGTTTCCAATGGGGAAACAGTTTCTAAGTCTGCACCTAACACCCTTACTTAAACCCCGAGTCTAAACACCCCTAACCTTATACTTATTAACCCCTAATCTGCCTCCCCCACTATCGCTGACTGCTGCATTTTATTATTAACCCCTAATCTGCCACTCCGGACACCGCCGCAACCTACATTATACCTATGTACCCCTAATCTGCTGCCCCTAACATCGTCGACCCCTATATTATATTTATTAACCCCTAATCTGCCCCCCCAATATCGCCACTACTTTACCTACACTTATTAACCCCTAATCTGCCGACCGGAGCTCGCCACCACTATAATAAATGTATTAACCCCTAAACCGCCGCACTCCTGCCTCGCAAACCCTATAATAAATTGTATTAACCCCTAATCTGCCCTCCCTAACATCGGTGACACCTAACTTCAAGTATTAACCCCTAATCTGCCTACTGGACCTCGCCGCTACTCTAATAAATGTATTAACCCCTAAAGGTAAGTCTAACCCTAACACCCTCTAAGTTAAATATAATTTTTATCTAACAAAATAAATTAAATATTATTAACTAAAGTCTTCCTATAACAAATAATTATAGTGTAGCTATTTTAGGATTTATATTTATTTTACAGGCAACTTTGTATTTATTTTAACTAGGTACAATAGCTATTAAATAATTATTAACTATTTAATAGCTACCTAGTTAAAATAATTACAAAATTACCTGTAAAATAAATCCTAACCTAAGTTACAATTAAACCTAACACTACACTATCAATAAATAAATTAAATAAATTAACTACAAGTACCTACAATTAAATAAACTAAACTAAATTACAAAAAAAACCACTAAATTACAAAAAATAAAAAAAGATTACAAGAATTTTAAGCTAATTACACCTACTCTAAGCCCCCTAATAAAATAACAAAGCCCCCAAAATAAAAAAATTCCCTACCCTAATCTAAATTAAAATAGTTATCAGCTCTATTACCTTACCAGCCCTTTAAAATGGCTTTTTGCGGAGCATGCCCCAAAGAAATCAGCTCTTTTGCCTGTAAAAAAACACAATACCACCCCCCAACATTACAACCCACCACCCACATACCCCTATCAGCCAATCGGAATTCGAGGGACACCATCTTGGATGATGTCACTTAAAGGAACCTTCATTCATTGTCTAGTCGTCGGGAGAAGAGGATGTTCCTCACCGGAGGTCTTGAAGTTGGAGCCGCTCCTCGTCGGATGGATGAAGATAGAAGATGCCGCTTGGATGAAGATGTTTGCCTGTCCGTATGTGCTCTTCTGCCCGGATGGGATGAAGACTTCTGCCGCTCCGGATGTCTTCTTTTGTTCCATCGCTGCTTGGCTGAGTGAAAACGACTCAAGGTAGGGAGATCTTCAGGGGGGTAGTGTTAGGTTTATTTAAGGGGGGTTTGGTTTAGAGTAGGGGTATGTGGGGGGTGGGTTGTAATGTTCGGGGGTGGTATTGTGTTTTTTTTTTTTACAAGCAAAAGAGCTGCTTTCTTTGGGGCATGCCCCGCAAAAAGCCCTTTTAAGGGCTGGTAAGGTAATAGAGCTGTTAACTATTTTAATTTAGATTAGGGTAGGGAATTTTTTTAATTTGGTGGGCTTTGTTATTTTATTAGGGGGCTTAGAGTAGGTGTAATTAGCTTAAAATTCTTGTAATCTTTTTTATCTTTTGTAATTTAGTGTTTGTTTTTTTTGTAATTTAGTTTAGTTTATTTAATTGTATGTAATTGTAGTTTATTGATTTAATTTATTTATTGATAGTGTAGTGTTAGGTTTAATTGTAACTTAGGTTAGGATTTATTTTACAGGCAATTTTATAATTATTTTAACTAGGTAACTTTTAAATAGTAAAGAACTATTTAATAGCTATTGTACCTAGTTAAAATAAATACAAAGTTGTCTATAAAATAAATATAAATCCTAAAATAGCTACAATAAAATTATTTGTTATATTGTAGCTATATTGGGGTTTATTTTACAGGTAAGTATTTAGTTTTAAATAGGAAGACTTTAGTTAATAATATTTAATTTATTTTGTTAGATCAAAATTATATTTAATTTAGGGGGGGTGTTAGGGTTAGGGTTAGACTTAGCTTTAGGGGTTAATACATTTATTAGAGTAGCGGCGAGGTCCGGTCGGCAGATTAGGGGTTAATACTTGAAGTTAGGTGTCGATGATGTTAGGGAGGGCAGATTAAGGGTTAATACTATTTATTATAGGGTTTTTGAGGCGGGAGTGCAGCGGTTTAGGGGTTAATACATTTATTATAGTGGCGGCGAGGTCCGGTCGGAAGATTAGGGGTTAATAAGTGTAGGTAAGGTAGCGGCGACGTTGGGGGGGCAGATTAGGGGTTAATAAATATTATGTAGGTGTCGGTGATGTTAGGGGCAGCAGATTAGTGGTACATAGGGATAATGTAGGTGGCGGCGGTGTGCGGTCGACAGATTAGGGGTTAAAAAATGTATTAGAGTGGCGGCGATGTGGGGGGACATCGGTTTAGCGGTACATAGGTAGTTTATGGGTGTTAGCGTAATTTAGAGCACAGTTAAGAGCTTTATGAACCGGTGTTAGCCGAGAAAGCTCTTAACTCCTGACTTTTTTCTGCGACTGGAGTCTTGTCGGTAGACGCTCTACCGCTCACTTCAGCCAAGACTCTAAATACTGCCATTGAAAAAATAGGATACACAATTGGCGTAAGGGGATCTGCGGTATGGAAATGTCGCGGCTGGAAAGTGAGCGTTAGACCCTTTCCTGACTGACTCTAAATACCAGTGGGCGGTAAAAAGCAGCGTTAGGACCCCTTAACGCTGCTTTTGATGGCTATGAACTCTAAATCTAGGCGTGTGTGTTGAGTTATTTTGAGGGGACAGCACATTTACACTGTTATACAGGCTGTACACTCACTACTTTACATTGTAGAAAAGTGTAATTTCTTCAGTATTGTCAAATGAAAAGATATAATAAAATATTTACAAAAATGCAAGGGGTGTACTCACTTTTGTGAGATACTGTATCTATACTTATATATATGATTATATATAGGTATTGATGATATATATAGGAATATCTATTTCAAAATACTTAGAACATATTCACCTATGTGAAAAAACTGGAATGTGACTTTTTTACTCAAATACAGTTAACCAGAGCTTTGAGGTTACTCTATCTCTACATGTGTTAAATTCCGTTGCTCTCAAGCAAACACATTTACTTTTAACTTTTAATAGCTGAGATAAACCTGATATTGCTTGTGTGCAACAGTTAGCACCACTTGTAATCTAGTCCTAACTTGTTTGGACCTCCAAGTTGATAAATCAGCCAATATTTGATTTTTAATGCTTTCACAGTTCTTTGCTAATAAATCTGAGTAGGTTCTAGTTAGATAAATACCCAGGCATATAGTGAAAATATTGTTCCAATATGCCTTCTCCAAAGCCAAATTTTTCCCTGGAATGACATTAAAATTCCCAACCAATGCGGTCAAATGCTTTATCCACATCAGTTGAGATCAGTACTGTGGAATGTTGGTATGTAATGTGTAGTGTGCTTTTATTGTGTTATCTTTGGCTTCTCTACATAATATGAAGCCAACTTGGTCTTCATGTATTATACGAGATAAAATTGGGCTAATTCTGCTAGAATTTTTGTGAAGATCTTAATATCCATATTTGTGAATGATATCGGTCTGGTGATTTGCCTGGTTTGGGAAGTAATACTATAGTTGCCTCCAATGATTGTGTAGGAAAAGAGTTATTAACACTAATTTTATTGAACAATTGGTGTAGTAGAGGAACTAGGATATCATGAAAATTCTTATACTAATAGTTGGGTAAATATTTAATAATGTGTTTGATTTCTGCTCTAGAGATTGCTCTTTCCAATATGCTTATTTGATCTTGTGAAAGGGAGAGAGTGGGAAGTTTATCTAGATATTGTTTTATTTGACTACTTCAAGCTATAGCTCTAATCGTCCTTCAAATTCCCGAAAAGCTTCTGCAATGGCAGTAGTCGAATAGCAATTTTCCCCCTTTTTTTTTAATTGACATGATATAAAATTAAGCTGAGTGTCTCCTCAAAGTGAACACTTTCGTAATTCCCTCAAAAACTTGCTGTTTAAGATATAACGCTTTCTTTTTGCATCCGTCAAGCAATTGATTGTTCTACAGTTCACTAATTCAACTCTGATTTTGTCATCTAATGGGTGACTTTTATGTTTTGTAATTCTAGATGGGAACACTTTGTTGTTTAATCTGTAATGCTTTAAAGCTAATACACTCCTCTTGCAAGACTCTTTTATGTGCTTCCCATACTGTCCTAATATTAGTATCGAAGGAGAAATTAATTATTTCTTAATTCCTATTTAAAACTAAATACTTACCTGTAAAATAAACCCTAAGCTTGCTACAATATAAATAATAGTTACATTGTAGCTATTTTAGGTTTTATTTTTATTTTACAGACAAGTTTGTATTTATTTTAACTAGGTAGACTAGTTAGTAAATAGTTATTAACTATTTACTAGCTACCTAGTTAAAAAAATACAAATTTACCTGTAAAATAAAACCTAACCTGAGTTACACTAACACCTAACCTTACACTACAATTAAATAAATTACATTAATTATATCCAATTAACTAAATTACAAAAAAAAATACACAAAATAAAAAATTCATTATCAGATATTTAAACTAATTACACCTAACCTAATAGCCCTATCAAAATAAAAAGCCCCCCAAAATAAAAAAACCCTAGCCTACAATAAACTACCAATAGCCCTTAAAAGGGCTTTTTGCTGGGCATTGCCCCCAAAGAAATCAGCTCTTTTACCTGTAAAAGAAAATACAAACAACCCCCAACAGTCAAACCCAACACCCACACAACCAACCCCCCAAATAAAATCCTAACTAAAAAACCTAAGCTCCCCATTGCCCTGAAAAGGGCATTTGGATTGGCATTGCCCTTAAAAGGGCATTTAGCTCTTTTTGGTGCCCAAAAGCCCTAATCTAAAAATAAAACCCACCCAATAAACCCTTAAAAAAACCTAACACTAACCCCCA
Source organism: Bombina bombina (assembly GCF_027579735.1). Classification (NCBI taxonomy): domain Eukaryota; kingdom Metazoa; phylum Chordata; class Amphibia; order Anura; family Bombinatoridae; genus Bombina; species Bombina bombina. Next base: position 784,500,067 of record NC_069499.1, on the reverse strand, counting down.
AAGATCCACTTACAGTTTTTGAAGACCGGACATACATCCTCAACGAAGCGGCAGAAGTCCTCATAGAAGCCGGCAGAAGTCTTCATCCAAGCAGGCAGAAGTCTTCATCCAGGCGGCATCTTCTATCTTCATCCATCCAGCACGGAGCGGCAAGATGGCAACCCTTGAATTCCGATTGGCTGATAGAATGCTATCAGCCAATCGGAATTAGAGGTGAAAAAAATCATATTGGCTGATGCAATCAGCCAATAGGATTGAGCTTCAATCCTATTGGCTGATCCAATCAGCCAATAGGATTGAGCTCACATTCTATTGGCTGTTCCAATCAGCCAATAGAATGCAAGCTCAATCCTATTGGCTGATTGCACCAGCCAATAGGATTTGTTCACCTTTAATTCCGATTGGCTGAAAGAATTCTATCAGCCAATCGGAATTCAAGGGACACCATCTTGGATGACGTCACTTAAAGGAACCTTCATTCTTCAGTCGCCGTAGAAAGAAGAGGATGCTCCGCAACGGATGTCTTGAAGATGGAGCCACTCCGCGCCGCATGGATGAAGATAGAAGATGCTGTCTGGATGAAGACTTCTGCCGGCTTGGATGAAGACTTCTGCCGGCTTGGATGAAAACTTCGGCCCGCTTGGATGAAGACTTCTGCCGACTTCGATGAGGACTTCTGCCGCTTCGTTGAGGATGGATGTCGGGTCTTCAAAAACTGTAAGTGGATCTTTGGGGGTTAGTGTTTGGTGTTTTTAAGGGTTTATTGGGTGGGTTTTATTTTTAGATTAGGGTTTTCAGGCACAGAAAAAGAGCTAAATGCCCTTAGGTTAGGGACTAAATGCCCTTTTAAAGGCAATGCCCATCCAAATGCCCCTTTCAGAGCAATAGGGAGCTTAGGTTTTTTAGTGAGGAATTTATTTGGGGGGTTGGTTGTGTGGGTGGTGGATTTTACTGTTGGGGGGTTGTCTGTATTTTTTTTTAGAGGTAAAAGAGCTGATTTCTTTGGGGCAATGCCCCGCAAAAGGAAAGGGCTATTGATAGTTTATAGTAGGCTAGGGTTTTTTTTATTATGGGGGGCTTTTTTATTTTAATAGGGCTATTAGATTAAGTGTAATTAGTTTAAATATTTGATAATTTATTGTTTTTATTTTGTGTAATTTAGTGGGTTTTTTTGTAATTTAGTTAATTGGATTTAATTAATGTAATTTATTTTATTTTATTTTACAGGTAAATTTGTATTTATTTTAGCTAGGTAGCTAGTAAATAGTTAATTACTATTTACTAACTAGTCTACCTAGTTAAAATAATTACAAACTTACCTGTGAAATAAAAATAAAACCTAAGATAGCTACAATATAACTATTAGTTATATTGTAGCAAGCTTAGGGTTTATTTTATAGGTAAGTATTTAGTTTTAAATAGGTATTATTTAGTTAATGATAGGATTTTTTTATTAGATTTATTTTAATTATATTAAAGTAGGGGGTTTTAGTGTTAGGGTTAGACTTAGGGTTAGGTTTAGGAGTTTATAACTTTAGTATAGTGGCTGCGACATTGGGGGCGGCAGATTATGGGTTAATAAGTGTACTGTAGGTGGGACGATGTTGGAGTGACAGATTAGGGGTAATAAGTGTAATGTAAGTGGCGGCGACATTGGGGGTGGCAGATTAGGGGTTAATAAGTGTAATGTAGGTGTCGGCGATGTCGGGGATGGAAGATTAGGGGTTAATAAGTGTAGGTAGGTGTTGGCGATGTCGGGGGCGGCAGATTAGGGGTGTTTAGACTTGTGGGTTTATGTTAGGTGTAAACATTACTTTTTATTTCCCCATAGGAATCAATGAGGCTGCGTTACGGAGCTTTACGCTTCTTTATTGCAGGTGTTGGACTTTTTTTCAGCCGGCTCTCCCCATTGATGTCTATGGGGAAATCGTGCACAAGCACGTTAAACCAGCTCACTGAGGCGCTGGTATTAGAGTGTGGTATGGAGCTCAATTTTGCTCAACGCTCACTCCTTGCCTACTAACGCCAGGTTTATGCAAACCTGTAATAGCAGTGCTATAGGGAGGTGAGCGGTGACAATAACTTGCAAGTTAGCACCGAGCATCTCTTACCGCAAAACTCGCAATCTAGCCGAAAGAAAATAAAGCAAATTTTGTGTTAGAAGCAAATTGGAGAGATGTTTAAATTTGTATGTTTTCTCTGAATCTTGAAAGAAAGAATGTGGGTTTTATGTCCCTTTAACTATTTCTTTGAATGTTGTGAAATAGAGATATATGCAATCACTGCATGCTGTTTAAGCTTGTCTTAGGGCCTTATTCTCTAAAGTTCTAGGGTCTGACAAGATTATCTTATAGATCTCCATACTGTGAGGCCTCCCAAAACATTTAAGAAAGGTACATTTTAGCATGAGAGCTGTTTATCTCGGTATGCAAGGTTCTGGATGTGTAAGAGAGAACCCTACAATATAATCCAAAAAAAGAACAAATGTTTTTTTTGTGTTATTTCTCTCCATGTCAAAATAATCAGGCCCTTATACCCAATAATACACTGTGGAGTATTAGTTGGTAGATACAAACAAAAGAATGTATTTACACTTTGTTTACACTGGGGTGGGTTAACTAAGTTAATGCTTTATGATCTTTTATGTTTCTTATAATGCACAACTCTAGAGGACATAAAAACCACCCCCCATGATTTTTCAAATAGAAAAAAAATTGGAAAAAAAAATTATGTATTAATAATAGAAAATGAATGGCATCAATAATTGTTTTTAAAATACTGGTAATAATCCAACTATGCCTATGGAACAAAAAAGTAATGCTTCCCTTTCACTTTTGTACAAAAAAAAGAACATTAAGGATCTTCTAGAATAGATTCATAGTTCATCTTAGAGTAACTAATATACATTGATTATATGTTATTGATACTACGTATATCAACAGAATACCTAAGAGAACCCAAACAATTTAAATCATGCAGCCATTAGGTGAAACATACATGGCTCTAAGGGGCACATTTATCAAGCTCCGAATGGAGCTTGATGCCCCGTGTTTCCAGCGAGCCTTCAGACTCACCAGAAACTGAAGTTATGAAGCAGCAGTCTAAAAGACCTGCTCTGAGGCGGCGGACAGAATTGAACCCAATCGAATATGATTGAGTTGATTGACACCCTCTGCTAGCGGCTGATTGTCCGCGAATCGGCAGGGGGCGGCATTTCACCAGCAGTTCACAAGAACTGCTGATGCAATGATAAATGCAGAGAGAGTATGCTGTTGGCATTTATCGATGTGCAGCGGACATGATCCGCTATATCGAATCATGTCCGCTCACAGAATCATAAATATGACCCTATTACTAAACTAATAATAGGGGCAAAATAGAATAGGTATGCAATTTCAACATGTTTTTTTCATTGTTATACAGAGAGCTATGCTGTATTCAAAATAATACAATAAGGAGTTTTAGATTTAGAGAATGTAAAATTAGGCTTCCCTATTATTTCATATTAATTCGTAATTAATTTATATGTAAATGTCTAAAGAATTGAAAGTATTTGTCAATTGGAGAAGCTATTTGAATGTCTAATGCATCTAACTGGATGGTTTTATTGAGTACAACAGGGTCACATTTGCTATAGTTAAAGGGACAGTAAAGTAAAAATTAAACTTTCATGATTCGGATAGAGCATGAAATTTTAAGCAACTTTCTAATTTACTTCAGTTATCAAATTTCCTTTTTTTCTTGGTATGTTTTATTTAAGAGGTAAACTAGGTTGGCTCATAAAAGCTCAGGAGTGTGCACGTGTCTTTAGTACTTTATGGCAGCAGTGTTTTTCAACATCATTTGTAGCTTTGTTATATAATGTTGTAAAACACTGCTGCCATAAAGTACTAAAGATATGTGCACACTCTTGAGCTCTTATGAACCTCCCTAGTTTTACTCTTTAATAAAAGATACTTACGGCTAGATTTAGAGTTTGGCGGCCAAAGGGGTGCGTTAGCTACGCGTGCTTTTTTTCCCCCGCGCCTTTTATATACCGCTGGTATTTAGAGTTCACAGAATGGCTGGGTTTTCAGTGCGTTAGGCTCCAAAAAGGGAGCGTAGAGCATAATTTAACGCCACTGCAACTCTAGATACCAGTGGTGCTTACGGATGCGGCCAGCTTCAAAAACGTGCTCGTGCACGATTCCCCCATAGAAAACAATAGGGCCATTTGAGCTGAAAAAAAACCTAACACCTGCAAAAAAGCAGCGTTCAGCTCCTAACGCAGCCCCATTGTTTTCTATGGGGAAACACTTCCTATGTCTGCACCTAACACCCTAACATGAACCCCGAGTCTAAACACCCCTAACCTTACACTTATTAACCCCTAATCTGCCACCCCCGCTATCGCTGACACCTGCATATTTTTTTTAACCCCTAATCTGCCGCTCCGTAAACCGCCGCTACCTACATTATCCCTATGTACCCCTAATCTGCTGCCCCTAACACCGCCGACCCCTATATTATATTTATTAACCCCTAATCTGCCCCCCTCAATGTCGCCTCCACCTGCCTACACTTATTTACCCATAATCTGCCGAGCGGTCCACACCGCTACTATAATAAAGTTATTAACCCCTAATCCGCCTCACTCCCGCCTCAATAACCCTATAATAAATAGTATTAACCCCTAATCTGCCCTCCCTAACATCGCCGACACCTAACTTCAATTATTAACCCCTAATCTGCCGACCGAATCTCGCCGCTACTGTAATAAATGGATTAACCCCTAAAGCTAAGTCTAACCCTAACCCTAACACCCCCTAAGTTAAATATAATTTAAATCTAACAAAATAAATGAACTCTTATTAAATAAATTATTCCTATTTAAAGCTAAATACTTACCTGTAAAATAAACCCTAATATAGCTACAATATAAATTATAATTATATTATAGCTATTTTAGGATTTATATTTATTTTACAGGTAACTTTATATTTATTTTAACCAGGTACAATAGCTATTAAATAGTTAAGAACTATTTAATAGCTAAAATAGTTAAAATAATTACAAAATTACCTGTAAAATAAATCCTAACCTAAGTTACAATTAAACCTAACACTACACTATCAATACATTAATTAAATAAAATACCTACAATTATCTACAATTAAACCTAACACTACACTATCAATAAATTAATTAAATAAAATACCTACAAATAACTACAATTAAATAAACTAACTAAAGTACAAAAAATAAAAAAGAACTAAGTTACAAAAAATAAAAAAATATTTACAAACATTAGAAAAATATTACAACTATTTTAAACTAATTACACCTACTCTAAGCCCCATAATAAAATTACAAAGACCCCCAAAATAAAAAAAAATGCCCTACCCTATTCTAAATTACAAAAGTTCAAAGCTCTTTTACCTTACCAGCCCTTAAAAGGGACCTTTGCGGGGCATGCCCCAAAGAATTCAGCTCTTTTGCCTGTAAAAAAAACATACAATACCCCCCCCAACATTACAACCCACCACCCACATACCCCTAATCTAACCCAAATCCCCCTTAAATAAACCTAACACTAAGCCCCTGAAGATCTTCCTACCTTGTCTTCACCATGCCAGGTATCACCGATCGTTCCAGGCTCCGAAATCTTCATCCAAGCCCAAGCAGGGTCTAGACGTCCATCATCCGACAGCTGAAGAAGTCGAGAAGAGGGTCCAAAGTCTTCATCCTATCCGGGAAGAAGAGTAGATCCGGACCGGCAACCATCTTCTTCCAAGCGGCATCTTCTATCTTCATCCGATGAGGACCAGCTCCATCTTGAAGACCTCCACCGCGGACCCATCTTCTTCTTCCGACGACTTCCCGACGAATGACGGTTCCTTTAAGGGACGTCATCCAAGATGGCGTCCCTCGAATTCTGATTGGCTGATAGGATTCTATCAGCCAATCGGAATTAAGGTAGGAAAATTCTGACTGGCTGATGGAATCGCATTCTATTGGCTGTTCCTATCAGCCAATAGAATGCGAGCTCAATCTGATTGGCTGATCGGATCAGCCAATCGGATTGAACTTGATTCTGATTGGCTGATTCCATCAGCCAATCAGAATTTTCCTACCTTAATTCCAATTGGCTGATAGAATCCTATCAGCCAATCGAAATTCGAGGGACGCCATCTTGGATGACATCCCTTAAAGGAACCGTCATTCGTCGGGAAGTCGTCGGAAGAAGAAGATGGGTCCGCGGTGGAGGTCTTCAAGATGGAGCCGGTCCTCATCGGATGAAGATAGAAGATGCCGCTTGGAAGAAAATGGTTGCCGGTCCGGATCTACTCTTCTTTCCGGATAGGATGAAGACTTTGGACCCTCTTCTGGACTTCTTCAGCCGTCGGATGATGGACGTCTAGCCCCTGCTTGGGCTTGGATGAAGATTTCGGAGCCTGGAACGATCGGTGATACCTGGCATGGTGAAGACAAGGTAGGAAGATCTTCAGGGGCTTAGTGTTAGGTTTATTTAAGGGGGGTTTGGGTTAGATTAGGGGTATGTGGGTGGTGGGTTGTAATGTTGGGGGGGGGTATTGTATGGTTTTTTTTACAGGCAAAAGAGCTGAATTCTTTGGGGCATGTCCCGCAAATGGCCCTTTTCAGGGCTGGTAAGGTAAAAGAGCTTTGAACTTTTGTAATTTAGAATAGGATAGGGCATTTTTTTATTTTGGGGGTCTTTGTTATTTTATTAGGGGGCTTAGAGCAGGTGTAATTAGTTTAAAATTGTTGTAATATTTTTCTAATGTTTGTAAATATTTTTTTATTTTTTGTAACTTAGTTCTTTTTTATTTTTTGTACTTTAGTTAGTTTATTTCATTGTATTTATTTGTAGGTATTGTATTTAATTAATTTATTGATAGTGTAGTGTTAGGTTTAATTATAGATAATTGTAGGTAGTTTATTTAATTTATTTATTGATAGTGTAGTGTTAGGTTTAATTGTAACTTAGGTTAGGATTTATTTTACAGGTAATTTTGTAATTATTTTAACTAGGTAGCTATTAAATAGTTATTAACTATTTAATAGCTATTTTACCTGGTTAAAATAATTACAAAGTTGCCTGTAAAATAAATATTAATCCTAAAATAGCTACAATATAATTATAATTTATATTGTAGCTATATTAGGGTTTATTTTACAGGTAAGTATTTAGCTTTAAATAGCAATAATTTATTTAATAAGAGTTAATTTATTTTGTTAGATTTAAATTATATTTAATTTAGGGGGTGTTAGTGTTAGGGTTAGACTTAGCTTTAGGGGTTAATACATTTATTAGAGTAGCGGTGAGATCCGGTCGGCAGATTAGGGGTTAATAAGTGTAGGTAGGTGGAGGCGACGTTGTGGGGGGCAGATTAGGGGTTAATAAATATAATATAGGGGTCGGCGGTGTTAGGGGCAGCAGATTAGGGGTGCATAGGTATAATGTAGGTTGCGGCGGTGTACGGAGCGGCAGATTAGGGGTTAATAATAATATGCAGGGGTCAGCGATAGCGGGGGCGGCAGATTAGGGGTTAATAAGTGTAAGGTTAGGGGTGTTTAGACTCGGGGTACATGTTAGGGTGTTAGGTGCAGACTTAGGAAGTGTTTCCCCATAGAAAACAATGGGGCTGCGTTAGGAGCTGAACGCTGCTTTTTTGCAGGTGTTTTTTTTTCAGCTCAAACTGCCCCATTGTTTTCTATGGGGGAATCGTGCACGAGCACGTTTTTGAAGCTGGCCGCGTCCGTAAGCAACGCTGGTATTGAGAGTTGTAGTGGCGGTAAATATGCTCTACGCTCCCTTTTTTGGAGCTTAACGTAGCCATTCTGTGAACTCTAAATACCATTGGTATTTAAAAGGTGCGGGGGAACAAAAGCATGCGTAGCTAACGCACCCCTTTGGCCTCAGAACTCTAAATCTAGCCGTAATTGTGTAGCCACCACATTTTCTGGGAAACTAATTTCCCTGAATATTTGGAACAAAAATTTGTCAGAAACAATATTTTCTGGTCTGCACATTTCTAAAAAAATTGCACTTAAAAATAATTTAACACTTAACTAAATTTTACACTTCAGCAGCTGGGCAATGTGGTTATAGCTACTTAGCATAGGCAGTGATGAACACATTTTGTTAAACAGTTTCAGTTTACTTTGGACTGGCAACCACTATTAATTTGAAACAATAAAAAATCTAACTCACTACAGAGATAGAATAACCTCTAGAGAGCACCAAATACGAATACAAAAATTAATATAAGAATCCCAGTGTACAGATATTTGGAAGCAATAAATTCCAACATGTCTTTATTGAGTCCCAATTAATCTATTTGCTCATGAATATGGGGCAACAGGTCTTGGATCAGTTTAATTCAGTTGCTCCTTCTAGAATATTCAAGCCAATTCCAAACTGTGAATGAAACAGAATATCAACTATTATTTCCACCTTCCTCCCCCAAACATAAATCATTACTCACAAAGGACCTGGCACTGTCATGTGACAAATCATGTGTGCCGGGAATCTCAGTGCCTCAGCTCACTGCTCTATGCCTCTGCTCCCAGAAGATAAGAAAGCGTTCCAAGACATATATCCCTTTGGTGATTCATAAACCACACTCCAGCTATCTTATGTGACCTATCTGTTAATTAAAAACTCTTTAAAATATTAAAAATAAAATTTGTGATCAAGTTTTCTGCATTCACTACCTGTTTCTCACCATTCACCCCTGTTTCATCTGGCATATTCCGCACTAGGAAGCACACTTCTCTTTCGTTTTAGTCACTTATATTTTGAGGATCCTTAAAAACCCCACTGGGGAAATGTTCATTGGAGGTTTTATGATGACGCATTACAAAGAATTAGAGAAACCTCAAAGGACACTAAAGTCAAAATTAAACTGCCTACAATTTAAAACAACCTTCCATTTTACCTTTATCATGACATTTGCTTTGTCCTCTTTGTATGCTTTGTTGAAGTATTAACACAAGTAAGCCAATAATAAATGGCAAATATGTGCAGCCACCAACAACTAGCTAGAGACCAGTAGACCTACCTAGGTTTACTCAACGTGTTCAGCCAGCTCCCAGTAGTCCATAGTTGCTTCTTCTAAAAGAGTACCAAGAAAATAAAGCAACTTTGACAATAGAAGAAAATTGTAAAGTTGTTAAAAACTACATTCTCTAACTAAATACATGAAAAAATATGGATTTTTATGTCCCTTTAAGCACTACCATAAAAAGAGTTTGTTGTTATTTTTACTATTTGTACCTTGGGGGAATTATGTTTTATGGACTTAGTGATTTTAGTGTCTGTTTTTAAGCTTTTATCTGTTAATAAACCTTTTAAGAAGAGATCATATCTTACCAGAGGTTATTACATTAGGTATATTACTTAGAGCTATAGTAGATCTGCCAGTGTGAGTAGTGTTTTTTGGAGCACAAAATAATGTTATGTTTCAAACTGAATTTTAAAGGCACAGCATTTTTTTTTTTTTTTCAAATAAAAGTAAATGTAAGTTTTGTTATTAGCTTTATTAATATGGCAGATTATACTGCTGATATTTATTGCACTTATTTTGAAGAATAACCCTTCTGCTTTGAATATTATTTGCCTCTATACCAAAATAGTAGTTGTCTGATGAGCTTATTATTCACTGGGAATTACAAGTGTGATTTTACCATCTTAAGTAGTGCACCATTTAAGTGGTCTGTTCTTTCTTCCATGTTTACTCATTCACATTGATTTTGACGAATCTAGTTTTAAATGTATCAGCTACATTTGTATGTTTGTGCTTTTATTTAGTGTTGCCAAAATCTTTTAGCATTCACAAAATAGCATTTGTTTTTATATATATATATATATATATATATATATATATATATATATATATATATATATATATTTGTAAACACTGAGATACTTCATTGCATTCTTTATATTAACAGACAATCAAGAATTGTATATAGAGGATCTAGCTTTAATTTACTTATCTCTAGAGTTTAAATAAATACAATATAATATTTCTTCATTTTAACACAAATTGTCAAAAGTAGAACTCTCCTTCAATATCTAAATTATGATTGACTTAATCATTGCACATTATTAATCCAGTACATTAAGATGTCATCTTAGCCACTAGTTTGAGGGCAAATGTCTTGACATCTATCAATTGTTCTAATCTATGCTACTGAACCCTGAGTAACTGATATCAAGCTAATGCTGCTTGTATGAGTTAACATTAACATTCAATAAATAACGTGAATAACTTAAATTAGCCACAGAAGCACAATAATGGACCCCATTTGCTGGGTACATACAGTATGTATATAAAGGAACATAGACTTTTGTAAAGTGTAAGAACTTAAAGTGCCATCTAATCTTCTTAATATCATGCTAAACATTATTTGTTTACTTGTTCTAAGAAAATAAATAAATAAAATGAAAATTAATGGGACATTCTAAAGGGAAAAAAAACCATGATTTAACTGTTTAGAGCAAGACTTTTTTGTATCGACCCTTAAACAATATGCTTATATCCAGCAAAGTGTTTAAACACATAGTTAAAGTTAGCTCAAGAATCACAAGAATTGCAGCTTCCAAGCACAACATAAATTGAGAATTAATCAGAAGAGGCAGCCACACATAAATGCATGTTATGTTTGGTAGTTGCAATGGCTAAGAAACAGTAACATATTTAGATACTGAGTCCTTTTGCAGGAGTTAAAATAGGTCTAGATTACAAGTGAGATTACAAATTGCTACACAATCACTATCAAGTGCCTGCTGTAAGACTAGAGAAATTTGGTATTACAAGCCCTCATAGAACTCAATTTCCAGAGAATTTTTAACACTTATATTACAAGTTGTGAGTTATGGTCTTGAGACATGAAGTAATATGTTAGGGCTAGCATACAAGTTTAACATAACAAAACAAATGATTACACTCATGTACACATATTGAATGCAAAATAAAAGTTTAATATTGAAATAAATGTATATAAAAAAAAAAAAATGATATTGAATATGACTCATAGACTACGCCCACACTAGTGCTCCTATTAACCCTAACATCTAGGCCATAGTTACCCATTGTACATAGTACAAACTGCAGCTAATTAACTTTCTTTTAATTGCTGTGATTGCTGTTTTAATAATACGTTTGGATCACAAAATAAAGTGGAAACTTTTTGTTTAAGAGCTATTTGTCAGGATTTTTCGTTTATCCATTATATATATATATATATATATATAAATATACATATATATACTGTATATACATATACAAATATACAAACTTAAATATAAACTCATTTGAATCCTTCCAGTCAAACACCATGTTATATCCCTTAAAAACAATCACCTAGATTACAAGTTTTGCGCTATAGAGGGTGCAAAATGAACGAAACAAAAGTTGTGTTATTTTACCCTCCATAGCGCTGCCATTATGAGTTTTGGAAAAGCCGCCTTGTGCGTGCGATATGGTGGCAATAAGCTCCATACTGCACAAAATCCAAGCACTGCTTTGACGTGCTCGTGCACGCTTTCCCCATAGACATCAATGGGGATAGCATGTTAGAAAAAACTAACACCTGCCATCGCGGAAATGAAAAGCTCTGTAACACATCCCCATTGATGTCTATGGGGAAAAAAAGTTAGGTTTAAACCTAACACCCTAACATAAACCCCATGTCTAAACACCCCTAATCTGCTGCCCCTGACATCGCTGACACCTAAATAAAGTTATTAACCCCTAATCTGCCGCCCCCAAAATAAATTTATTAACCCCTAATCTGCCGCTCCCAATATCACCGCCACTATAATAAAGTTATGAACCCCTATTCCCCCACACCTTAATCTCGCCCACACTATAATAAAGATATTAAACCCTATTCCGCCACTCCCCAACATCGCCACCACTAAATAAAGTTATTAATCCCTAAACCTCTGGCCTCCCACATCACTGCCACTAAAATAACCTGTTGACCCCTAAACCGCCAGCACCCCACATCTCAAGAAACTACAAGATCCCTATCTTAAAATAAATAAAATCTTACCTGGGAAATGAAAAAAAAACTAAGTTTAAACTATAAATTAAACTAACATTATTATTATATTAAAATTAAAACAACTATCAATTAAATAAATTAAATTACTTATTATAAAAACCTAACACTACTACAAAAATTAAATCTAAAGTTACAAAATTTTAAAAATACTAAATTACGAAAAATAACAAATGAAATGATCCAAAATAAAAACAATTACACCTAATATAATAGCCCTATAAAAATAAAAAAGCCCCCCCAATAAAAAAAAACCCTAGCCTACAATACACTACCAATAGCCCTTAAAAGGGCCTTTTGTAGGGCACTGTCCTAAGGAAAACAGCTCTTTTCCCTGAAAAAAATACAAAGACCCCCCCAACAGTAAAACCCACCACCAAACCAACCCCCCCAAATAAAAAACTCTAACAAAAACCTAAGCTACCCATTGTCCTGAAATGGGCATTTGTATGGGTATTGCCCTTAAAAAGGCATTCAGCTCTTTTTCTTGCCCTTAAAAGGGCATTTAGCTCTTTTAAGAAAAGCCCAAACCCTAATCTAAAAAAAAAAAAAACACCCCAAAAAAAGTTTAAAATAACCTAACACTAACCCCTAATGATCCACTTACAGTTTCTGAAGTCCGGACATCCAGGCGGTGAGAAGTCTTCATTCAGGTGGCGAGATCTTCATCCATCCAAGCAGGGTCTTCTAGCTTAATCCAGGCGACATCTTCTATCTTCATCCCGGCGGCACAGAGCGGGTCCATCCTGAAGACATCCAGTGTGGAGCATCCTTTCATTCGGTCGTCGCCGTATACTGAATCTTCAATGCAAGGGAGAGTTTTCAAAATGGCATCCCTTGCATTCCTTTTGGCTGATTTGATTTTTGAAATTCAAATCATCCAATAGAATGAGAGCTACTGAAATCTTATTGGCTGTTTAATCAGCCAATAGGATGAGAGCTACTGAAATTCTATTGGCTGATTTGAATAGCCAATAGAATCTCAGCAGTTCTGATCCTATTGGCTGATTTGAACAGCCAATAGGATTTCAGTAGCACTCATCCTATTGTTTTATTTTTATTTCAAATATCAAATCAGCCAATAGGAATGCAAGGGACGCCATTTTGAAAAGGCTCCCTTGCATTGAAGATTCAGTATATGGCGACGACTGTATAAGGAGGATGCTCCGCGCCCGATGTCTTCAGGATGCACCAGCTCCGCGCCACCGGGATGAAGATAAGAGATGCCGCCTGGATGAAGATAGAAGATGGCACTTGGATTGATGAAGACCCCGCTGCCTGGATGAAGACTTCAGAAACTGTAAGTGGATTGTCAGGAGTTAGTGCTAGGTGTTTTTTTCTGGATGTTGTTTTTTTTTTAATGGGTTTTGGGCTTTCCTTAATAGAGCTAAATGCCCTTTTCAGGGCAAAAAAAAGAGCTGAGTGCCCATACAAATATCCTTTTAAGGGCAATGCCCATACAAATGCCCTTTTCAGGACAATGGGTAGTTTAGGTTTCTGTTAAAGTTAGTTTTTTATTTTGGGGGGTTGGTTGGGTGGTGGGTTTTACTGTTGGGGGGGTCTTTGTATTTTTATTTTTCTGGGAAAAGAGCTGATTTCTTTAGGGCAATTCCCTACAAAAGGCCCTTTTAAGGACTATTGGTAGTTTATTGTAGGCTAGGGTTTTTTATTTGGGGGGGGGCTTTTTTATTTTTATAGGGCTATTAGATTAGGTGTAATTGTTTTTATTTTGGATAATTTCGTATTGTTATTTTTCGTAAGTTAGTATTTTTTATTTTTTGTAATTTAGTATTTTTTTATTTTTTATAATTTTGTATTTTTATTTTTTGTAACTGTAGATTTTTTTTTTTTTTTTTTTAGTAGTGTTAGGTTTTTTTAATGAGTAATTTAATTTATTAAATTGATAGTAATTTTAATTTTAGTTTTATAGTAATGTTAGTTTAATTTATAGTTTAAACTTATTTTTTTTTTAATTTCCCAGGTAAGTTTTTATTTATTTTAAGATAGGGATCTTGCAATTTTAATTTAAAGTTAGGGGGTTGTTAGGCTTAGGGGTTAATAGTTTCATTTAGCTTTTTGCGATGTGGGGGGCTGGCAGTTTAGGAGTTAATAGGTTTATTTAGTGGCAGTGATGTGGGAGGCCAGAGGTTTAGGGGTTTATAACTTTATTTAGTTTTTGGTGATGTCGGGGAGTGGTGGAATAGGGGTTAACATCTTTATTATAGTGTGGGCGATGTCGGGGTGTGGGGGGATAGGGGTTAATAACTATTATAGTTGTGACGATGTTGGGTAAACAGCGGAATTGGGGTTAATACATTTTATTAGTGGCGGCGATGTCGGGAGCGGCAGATTAGGGGTTAATAAGTTTATTATAGTATTTGCAATGCAGAAGGGCCTCGGTTTAGGGGTTAATAGGTAGTGTATGGGTGTTAGTGTACTTTTTAACAGTTTAGTTATGAGTTTTGTGCAACAGTTTTGTTGTTTAAAACTCATAACTACTGGTCTCAGATTGCGGAACGGATCGCGTCGGAATAGGTTGTAACACAAGCTTTTTAGCCTCACCGCAAAACTTGTAATGGCAGCGCTATGGAAATCCCATGCAAAAACATAATTATTTTGAGTCGGGACTGACGCTGCATTACAGATTAAAATGCTTGCGGTACAGCTAAACCGACAAGACTCGTAATGGCTGCGTTGTTGTTTTAAGCTAAAAAGGCAATTTTTTTCATCGTTAAAACACGAACGCAAAACTTGTAATCTAGGTGAATATTTTTCTGTTTTCAGAATAGAAATGCTTGAAATAGCATTGTTATTCACTGAAAGAAAATGTTATTTGTATTTTTTAATATATCTCTGTCTGCCTGTCTATCTATCTATCTGTCTATCTATCTAGCCATGGAATTATTTTAAAAACAATTAGCTCATCTAGACAAGTATTCCCACTTGTTTTTCCCCAGAAGTATTCCATATACATTGTTACCAATACCATTGCATAAAAAACCCCTGGGTAAGATATAAGATATGCAAATTACATATATAAAAAATCTCTTCCTTTTATCTTCCAGTACTGTGTTAAACCACAGCGATTTCTTTAAGGGGAAGCTAAAATAAAACCACTTCTGGACAGCTGTTTTGAAGCTTATTAGTTAAAAGTAGACAATGTCAGACCATCACTATCCTCAACGTAGCCAGGAACCACCATATGCTACTGCCCAGCTCACATTCAGCATAAAGAAACAGCAAAAAGATAGTTCCTTAGCTCATAAAAATATCTATATTTCTCAAACATGGTGATCAAAAATTCAACACAACGTTTCTGGGGCATTCTCCTTAATCATGTGATTAAGGGGAACGCCCCCAAAACATTGTGTTGAATTTTTGATCCCCATGTTTGAGAAATCAATTTCATTAGTTCTCATGAGAAGATTTGATTTGCTGCCAAGTCCAGGGCAAAGCAATTTTAATTTAAGTTATGGTGGAGCTAAAAGCATGAAATTAAAATCTCTTATTTCATAAAAGTAAGAGTCATATAATTATTGTATAGACTATTAGCACATCTAGACAAGTATCCCACTTGCTTTTCCCAAGCAGTTTTCCATATACATTGTTCCCAATGAATCAGAGGACTCTGGGTAAGAGGTTAGGAGTTAAAGGGACACTGAACCCAAAACTTTTCTTTCGTGATTCATGCAATTTTAAGCAACTTTCTAATTTACTCTTATTATCAATGTTTCTTCTTTCTCTTGCTATCTTTATATGAAAAAGAAGGCATCTAAGCTTTTTTCTTGGTTCAGAACTCTGGACAGCAGTTTTTGATTGTTGGATTAATGTATCCACCAATCAGCAAGGACAACCTAGGTTGTTCACCAAAAATGGGCCGGCATCTAAACTTACATTCTTGCATTTCAAATAAAGATACCAAGAGAATTAAGAACATTTGAAAAAATGTGGGTACAGTGTCCCTTTAATAGTGTAGAGGGGCAGTTTAGGGGTTAATTGTGGCAAGGGTAGTTTGCAATGTGGGGGTATGGTGGTTTAGGGGTTAATAGAGTAGTTTTGTGCAACTGCTTCCCTCCTATTTTATAAGGTTTCTTTATTCTTTCTAAAATATGTCATACAAAACTTCATACATAGGGCGCCATGTACTAAGAGGTGGGGGGACAGCTTCTTAACTTGCGAAGCTGTACGCCCGTCTCCGCTACACACGGGCAGCGGATCTATTGATCCGCTTGCCCGTATGTACCATTACACACTCATCGGAGTGTGTAATGCCCGCCCCTTCAATCGCGCGACCAATCACGCGACTGAAGGGGCTGTCAATCACAGAGAGCGAGCGTGCTCTCGGTGATTTTGCTTTGCCACCTGAGAGGTGGCGTAGGCTGTAGGAAGCAGCGGTCTAATGACCGCTGCTTCTTACATTGCGGGAAGCAGGCTCGCATATGCGAACCTTCCCCGCAAAGGCTCCGGAGCAGCTTTCGCTGCTTCGTACATGGAGCCCATATACCGCTAGTACTAGTATTTGATCATAATTGGATTTCTGAGGTTTTAAAATTGTACACTTTTTTATATAAACAAAATGCCCAGTACCAATACTCTTTTAAAATAAAAAAAAATAAAAAAATGTAATAAGAAAAAGTTTAAAATATTGGATATTTAAAAAAATAAATAACACATATGAAAATTTTGATAAAACAAGTAGAGTTTGTGATGAAAATCCTTTTCGTTTTGATTTAACAAAAAAGGAAAAACTGAATGAATGCATAAAAAATATTAAATGGACATTAAACACTTTGAGATGGTAATATAAAATGATAAACTGTATATATAAAAAATCTGCAGTATTCTTTCATTATTTATTTTGTCCCCTTTTCCTGTAATTCTGAAATTGTGAGCTTTTCAGTTCTGTTAGAAATGGAAGTGCAGCGCACTGCTATATTGCACACAGCCATTGGCTGCACACTCTAGTGACCTATTTATACCTGTCCCTAATTGGCCACAGCAGTGAAGGTAACACAAGTTACAACATGGCAGCTCCCATTGTTTTATAGATACTAAAACTTTACACTTATTTTGTCAATATTTAAACAGATAATTAAACTTTTAACAATACATCTGCATGTTATTCTCAGACTAATCCTCTTTGAATGCATCATTATATGTAGCATTTATTTAGTGTTTAATGTCCCTTTTAAGAGAGCTAAATAGTACTGTTGAAATAAAAATTTCTTGGCTGCACATCTATAATATAGGGCAAGATTACATATGCAGCGTCGCCCGCAAAAGCTGGATACGCCATTTTTTTTCTCTCTTGGTTTTGGTATCACATATAGAGTGCTGCATATAAACGCGGCACGTATATTTCCCTCTTGCCCCAATTTTTACTCCCATAAGCTAACATAGAACCGCATCACAAATCCGTATCATATATTCAGCACAAGGAATTACGCAGTGAAAATGGAGAAATTTTACTCCATTTTCACCTCGCCACACATAGGCAGGCACAGCAAGCCTCACGCTGAGTATGAAAGTACCGTAACCCCCCGTAATTGGCTGAAAATATTAACTAACACCTAATGTATGCGCAATATCTATCTACCTCCTGAAAATAACTAACACCTAATGCATGTGCAATATCTATCTACCTGTCAACCGCTAAACCCCACCGCAATAACTAATAAACTATATTAACCCCTAATCCGCCAACCCCCCACAACGCTACATACCTAACAAATGGCTAGATTACGAGTTGTCCGTTAGGCTGAAAAAGCAGCATTAACAGGTCCTAACGCTGCTTTTTAACTACCGCTGGTATTACGAGTCTTGCAGGTTTAGGGCCATCGCACACTTCTTTGGCCTTACCGCAAAACGACTTATGTAAACTTTGTAAAGTTTTTTTTCTATGGGACTTCCATAGCACCGGTATTACAAGTCTGTCCTAGGAGGCCAAAAAGTGAGCGGTACACCCTCTACCTCCAAGATCCCTAACGCATTTTAAAGTCAGTAGTTAAGAGTTTTATGGTACAATGCCGTAACATAAAACTCATAACTAAAGTGCTAAAAAGTACACTAAAACCCATAAACTACCTATTAACCCCTAAACCGAGGCCCTCCTGCATCGCAAACACTAAAATACAATTTTTAACCCCTAATCTGCTGCTCTGGACATCGCCGCCACTAGAATAAACATATTAACCCCTAAACCGCCGCACTCCCGCCTCACAAACACTAGTTAAATATTAACCCCTAATCTGCCGCCCCTAACATCGCCGCCACCTACATTATACTTATTAACCTCTAATCTTCCATCCCCAATGTCGCCATCACTATTGTAAATGTATTAACTCCTAAACCTAAGTCTAACCCTAACAACCCCTAACTTAAATAAAATTTAAATAAATCTAAATATAATTACTATTAACTAAAGTATTACTATTTAAAACTAAATACTGACCTATAAAATAAACCCTAAGCTAACTACAATATAACTAATAGTTACATTGTATCTTGCTTAGGGTTTATTTTTATTTTACAGGCAAGTTTGTATTTATATTAACTAGGTAGAATAGTTACTAAATAGTTATTAGCTATTTAATATCTACCTAGCTAAAATAAATACAAAAGTACCTGTAAAATAAAACCTAACCTATGTTACAATAACACCTAAAACTACACTACAATCAAATAAATTAACTATATTAAAAACAATTAAATAAATTAAATTAAATTAGCTAAATCACAAAAAAAAAGAAAAATTACAGAAAATAATAAACAAATTACAAGATATTTAAACTAATTACACCTAATCTAATAACCCTATCAAAATAAAAAAGCCCCCCCAAAATAGAAAAACTAAACTACCAATAGCCCTTAAAAGAGCCTTTTGTGGGGCATTGCCCCAAAGAAATCAGCTCTTTTACCAGTAAAAAAAAATACAAACAACCCCCCAACAGTAAAACCCACCACCCACACAACCAACCCCCCAAATAAAATACTAACTAACAAAACCTAAGCTCCCCATTGACCTGAAAAGGGCATTTGGATGGGCATTGCCCTTAAAAGGGCAGTTAGCTCTTTTGCGGCCCAAAGCCCTAACTTTAAAAATAAAACCCACCCAATACACCCTTAAAAAAAACTAACACTAACCCCCTGAAGATCGACTTACTGTTCTGAAGACTGGACATCCATCCTCAATGAAGCAACAGAAGTCTTCATCCAACTGGGCCGAAGTCCTCAACAAAGCCGGGAAAAGTCTTCATCCAAGCTGGGCGAAGTTGTCCTCCAGACGGGCAGAAGTCTTCATACAGACGGCTTCTTCTATCATCATCCATCCGACGCAGAGAGGCTCCATCTTCAAGACATCCGATGGGGAGCATCCTCTTAATCCAGAGTCTTCTTACTGAATGACGGTTCCTTTAAGTGACGTCATCCAAGATGGCGTCCCTTAGATTCCGATTGGCTGATAGAATTATATCAGCCAATCAGAATTAAGGTCAAACAAATCCTATTGGCTGATGCAATCAGCCAATAGGATTGAGCTCGCATTCTATTGGCTGTTCCAATCAGCCAATAGAATGTGAGCTCAATCCTATTGGCTGATTGGATCAGCCAATAGGATTGAACATCAATCCTATTGGCTGATTGCATCAGCCAATAGGATTTTTTCTACCTTAATTCTGATTGGCTTATAGAATTCTATCAGCCAATCGGAATATAAGAGACGCCATCTTGGATAACGTCACTTAAAGGAACCGTCATTCAGTAAGAAGACTCCGGATGAAGAGGATGCTCCAGGTCGGATGTCTTGAAGATGGACCTGCAGTGCGTCGAATGGATGAAGATAGCAGATGCTGTCTGGATGAAGACTTCTGCCCGTCTGGAGGACCACTTCGCCCGGCTTGGATGAAGAATTCTCATGGCTTCATTGAGGACTTCGGCCCAGTTGGATGAAGACTTCTGCCGCTTCCTTGAGGATGGATGTCCAGTCTTCAGAACAGTAAGTCGATCTTCAGGGGGTTAGTGTTAGGTTTTTTTAAGGGTGTATTGGGTGGGTTTTATTTTTAGGTTAGGGCTTTGGGCCGCAAAAGAGCTAACTGCCCTTTTAAGGGCAATGCCCATCCAAATGCCCTTTTCAGGGCAATGGGGAGCTTAGGTTTTTTTAGTTAGTATTTTATTTGGGGGGTTGGTTGTGTGGGTGGTGGATTTTAATGTTGGAGGTTTGTTTGTATTTTTTTTTACAGGAAAAAAAGCTCTTTTATTTGGGGCAATGCCCCACAAAAGGCCCTTTTAAGGGCTATTGGTAGTTTAGGCTAGGGTTTTTTTTTATTTTTGTGGGGCTTTTTTGTTTTGATAGGGCTAATAGATTAGGTGTAAATAGTTTAAATATCTTGTAACATGTTTATTATTTTCTGTAATTTAGTGTTGTTTTTTTGTGATTTAGCTAATTTAATTTATTTAATTGTTTTTAATTTAGTTCATTTATTTAATTGTAGTGTAGTGTTAGGTGTTATTGTAACTTAGGTTAGGTTTTATTTTACAGGTAAATTTGTATTAATTTTAGCTAGGTAGTTATTAAATAGTTAATAACTATTTAATAACTATTCTACCTAGTTAAAATAAATACAAACTTGCCTGTAAAATAAAAATAAACCCTAAGCTAGCTACAATGTAACTATTAGTTATATTGTAGCTAGCTTAGGGTTTATTTTATAGGTAAGTATTTAGTTTTAAATAGGAATTATTTAGGTAATATTATTAATTTTATTTAGATTTATTTAAATTATATTTAAGTTAGGGGGTGTTAGTGTTAGGTTTAGACTTAAATTTAGGGGTTAATACATTTAGTATAGTGGCGGCGACGTTGGGTGCGGTAGATTAGGGGTTAATAAATGTAGGTAGGTGGCATCGATGCTAGGGATATGATATGTGTATTATAGTGGTGGCGATGTCCGGAGCGGTAGATTAGGGGTTAGTAAGTATAATGTAGGTGGGGAAGATGTCGGGGGCAGCAGATTAGGGGTTAATAAAAATAATTTAGGGGTCGGCGATGTTGGGGGCAGCAGATTAGGGGTTAATAAGTATAATGTAGGTGGCGGCGGTGTCTGGAGCGGCAGATTAGGGGTTAATAAGTATAATGTAGGTGTCAGCGATGTTGGGGGCAGCAGATTAGGGGTTAATAAGTGTAAAATTAGGGGTGTTTAGACTCGGGGTTCATGTTAGGGTGTTAGGTGTAAACATAAAATGTGTTTCCCCATAGGAATCAATGGGGCTGCGTTACTTAGTTTTATGCTGCTTTTTTGCAGGTGTTATACTTTTTCTCAGCCGGCTCTCCCCGTTGATTCCTATGGGGAAATCATGCACGAGCACATACGACCTGCTCACCACTGACTGAAGCAGCGCTGGTATTGAAGTGCGGTAAGGAGCACAATTTTGCTCAATGCTCACTTCTTGCCTTTAAACGCCGGGGGTCGATCCGATATAAATTGTCGCCCGCAAAAGCTGGCGACGCCAATATTTGCGCGGGTTTGGTATCACATATACGGTGTAACCTATAAGTTACGCCCGTATATTTCTGCCGTCGCCCGCAGTTTTTTGGGCCATAGGCAGGTATACCAAACCCGCGCAGTTTGGTATCCAAAATGCAGCGTAAGGACTTACGTGGCGAAAATGGAGAAAACTTACTCCATTTTCACCTCGCCACAAAAAGCAGCCGTAAGAAGCCTTACGCTGACTATTGGAGCCCCGTAACTCCCTAAACTAACTAGAAAATAAACCTAACACCTAACGCATGCGCAATGTCTATCTCCCTGTCAACCGCGATCTGCTAAAATAAACCTAACACCTAGCGCATGCGCAATGTCTATCTCCCTGTCAACCGCGATCCCCCCCCCCCGAAATCCCTAATAAAGTTATTACCCCCTAAACCGCCGCTCCCGGACCCTGCCGCCATCTACATAAACTAACCCCCTACTGTGAGCCCCTAAAACCGCCGCCATCTACCTTATCTATCCCCTAATCTGACCCCTTACACCGCCGCCACCTATATAAAAATTATTAACCCCTAATGTAAGCCCCTTACACCGCCGCCATCTCTATTAAAATGATTAACCCCTAATTTAATCTACCTACCCCGCCGCCAGCTATATTATCTATATTAACCCTAAGTATATTATAGTTAATATAGGTATTACATTATATATATTAACTATATTAACCCTAATTATATTAGGGTTAATATAGTTAATATAGTTACTATAGTATTTATATTAACTATATTAACTCTATCTAACCCTAACTAAATTTATATTAAATTAATCTAATTCATTTATAAACTAAAATATTCCTATTTAAATCTAAATACTTACCTATAAAATAAACCCTAAGATAGCTACAATATAATTAATAATTACATTGTAGCTATGTTAGGGTTAATATTTATTTTACAGGTAAATTGTTAATTATTTTAACTAGGTATAATAGATATTAAATAGTTATTAACTATTTAATATCTACCTAGTTAAAATAATTACCCAATTACCTGTAAAATAAATCCTAACCTAAGTTACAAATACACCTACACTATCAATAAATTTAATAAACTACAAACATCTATCTAAAAATACAATTAAATTAACTAAACTAAATTACAAAAAAAACAAACACTAAATTACAAAAAATAAAAAAAAGATTACAAGATATTTAAGCTAATTACACCTATTCTAAGCCCCCTAATAAAATAATAAACCCCCAAAATAAAAAAAATTCACTGCCCTATTCTAAATTCAACAAATTTCAAAGCTCTTTACCTTACCAGCCCTTAAAAGGGCCTTTTGTGGGGCATGCCCCAAAGAATTCAGCTCTTTTGCATACAACAAATACAATACCCCCCCCCATTACAACCCACCACCCACATACCCCTATTCTAAACCCACCCAAACCCCCCTTAAAAAAGCCTAACACTACCCCCCTGAAGATCTCCCTACCTTGTCTTCACCACAACGGGCCGAACTCCTGATCCGATCCGGGCGATGTCATCCTCCAAGCGGCAAAGAAGAATTCTTCCTCCGGCGACGTCTTCCTCCAAGCGGCAGCAAAGTCTTCATTCTTCCGGCGGCATCTTAAATCTTCTTTCTTCGCTCCGCCGCCGCGGAGCATCCATCCCGGCCGACTGCTGAACTTGGAATGAGGTACCTTTAAATGACGTCATCCAAGATGGTGTCCGCCGAATTCCGATTGGCTGATAGGATTCTATCAGCCAATCGGAATTAAGTTAAAAAAATCTGATTGGCTGATTGAATCAGCCAATCAGATTCAAGTTCAGATTCAAGTTCGGCCGACTGCTGAACTTGGAATGAGGTACCTTTAAATGACGTCATCCAAGATGGCGTCCGCCGAATTCCGATTGGCTGATAGGATTCTATCAGCCAATCGGAATTAAGTTAAAAAAACCTGATTGGCTGATCCAATCAGCCAATCAGATTGAGCTCGCATTCTATTGGCTGATCGGAACAGCCAATAGAATGCGAGCTCAATCTGATTGGCTGATTGGATCAGCCAATCGGATTGAACTTGAATCTGATTGGCTGATTCAATCAGCCAATCAGATTTTTTTAACTTAATTCCGATTGGCTGATAGAATCCTATCAGCCAATCGGAATTCGGCGGACGCCATCTTGGATGACGTCATTTAAAGGTACATCATTCCAAGTTCAGCAGTCGGCCGGGATGGATGCTCCGCGGCGGCGGAGCGAAGAAAGAAGATTGAAGATGCCGCCGGAAGAATGAAGACTTTGCTGCCGCTTGGAGGAAGACGTCGCCGGAGGAAGAATTCTTCTTTGCCGCTTGGAGGAAGACGTCGCCGGAGGAAGAATTCTTCTTTGCCGCTTGGAGGATGACATCGCCGGAGGAAGAATTCTTCTTTGCCGCTTGGAGGAAGACATCGCCCGGATCGGATCAGGAGTTCGGCCCGGTGTGGTGAAGACAAGGTAGGGAGATCTTCAGGGGGGTAGTGTTAGGCTTTTTTAAGGGGGGTGTGGGTGGTTTTAGAATAGGGGTATGTGGGTGGTGGGTTGTAATGGGGGGGGGGGGTATTGTATTTGTTGTATGCAAAAGAGCTGAATTCTTTGGGGCATGCCCCACAAAAGGCCCTTTTAAGGGCTGGTAAGGTAAAGAGCTTTGAAATTTGTTGAATTTAGAATAGGGCAGGGAATTTTTTTTATTTTGGGGGTTTATTATTTTATTAGGGGGCTTAGAATAGGTGTAATTAGCTTAAATATCTTGTAATCTTTTTTTTATTTTTTGTAATTTAGTGTTTGTTTTTTTTTGTAATTTAGTTTAGTTAATTTAATTGTATTTTTAGATAGATGTTTGTAGTTTATTAAATTTATTGATAGTGTAGGTGTATTTGTAACTTAGGTTAGGATTTATTTTACAGGTAATTGGGTAATTATTTTAACTAGGTAGATATTAAATAGTTAATAACTATTTAATATCTATTATACCTAGTTAAAATAATTAACA
The DNA here is from genome assembly GCF_027579735.1 of Bombina bombina. Taxonomy (NCBI): domain Eukaryota; kingdom Metazoa; phylum Chordata; class Amphibia; order Anura; family Bombinatoridae; genus Bombina; species Bombina bombina. Next base: position 784,475,476 of record NC_069499.1, on the reverse strand, counting down.
ATTTACCTGTAAAATAAATATTAACCCTAACATAGCTACAATGTAATTATTAATTATATTGTAGCTATCTTAGGGTTTATTTTATAGGTAAGTATTTAGATTTAAATAGGAATATTTTAGTTTATAAATGAATTAGATTAATTTAATATAAATTTAGTTAGGGTTAGATAGAGTTAATATAGTTAATATAAATACTATAGTAACTATATTAACTATATTAACCCTAATATAATTAGGGTTAATATAGTTAATATATATAATGTAATACCTATATTAACTATAATATACTTAGGGTTAATATAGATAATATAGCTGGCGGCGGGGTAGGTAGATTAAATTAGGGGTTAATCATTTTAATAGAGATGGCGGCGGTGTAAGGGGCTTACATTAGGGGTTAATAATTTTAATATAGATGGCGGCGGTGTTAGGGGCTCACTTTAGGGGGTTATAGATATAATATAGCTGGCGGCGGGGTACGGGAGCGGCAGTTTAGGGGTTAATAGCTTTTTTATTGTTAGGATAGTGAGGGGGGATAGCGGATAGAGGTTTAGACAGTGCGGGCTATGTTAGGGAGGCGTGTTAGACAGTGCGGGCTATGTTAGGGAGGCGTGTTAGACAGTGCGGGTGTTTTAAACTTTAGTCAGGTTTTATAGGCGCCGGCAGTTTCTAACGTGCCGCAAGTCACTGGCGACGCCAGAAATTTGTACTTAAGCAGATTTCTGGACATCGCTGGTTTGTGAGACTTACGGCACGTTAGCATCTGACGGCGACCTATATGGGATGGCTCGAGTTGCGAGCTGAAACTGCGGGCGACGCCGGTTCCCTCGCTTGCGCCGCAAACTGCGATCGATATCGGATCGCGCCCCGGATTTGTAAAAACCTGTAATACCAGCGCTGTAGGTAAGTGAGCGGTGAGAGAAAACTGCTCGTTAGCACTGCATAGCTGTCATGGATTTCCTTATTCCTTTCTGTCCCTTTAATTTTTACCTGTGCTCACACCTAGCAAGGTTATTTAAAGCCTGGACACGCCTCCCTCCCTGCTTCAGTATTGTTTCCAGTTTAGCATACAGCTTCACAGACCTGCTGCAGGGATTTACCTCTCTCTGTTCAAGTCTAACTATCTGAAGGTATTTAAACCTTTTCTAATACGGAGCCTACTAGAACAACTGAAAGAGACTTATATACTAAGTCTGAACATTTCCTAATTTGGATTAACAAACACCGCTGCTGCATTATTTTCCTGCTTAATTGCCTCTGGCAGATCAAGTGTTTTCAAAACCGCAACTGCAGTCTCTTCCGATATAAGTTGTGAACTTTATAACTTGTACAGACGCTTAACTTACATTGGACCACACTCACAGGATACCTCCTCATATTCCTCTTCAAACGCTTCAGGAGTAGCGTGATAAACTTCAGTCTGAACTTTTGTGAGTAACTCTACAGCACAGCACTTAATACCTGCTCCACCCATCTGCCTGTCAGCTCTCACAAACGGCACAGCTATCAGCGTGTATCACACTCCAATTGACTAACAGCCTGCTGCATCTGTACTGACCTAACGCTCCTCCTGTGTGCTCAGTGACTATCAGGAAAAGTGTATCCCATCCACGGTGCGTTTGGTTAACAACTGCTGTGCAACCTGATTCAGAAATACTGATCAGGAATTTAAATCAAATAGTAACTTTTAGCTGCCATACAGACAGATACATTGTAACTTCCTCATTGTATCTTAAAGTAAGGCATACAATCATATATTTTCCGCAGTTGAGATCCACAACCACAATCAGCTCATTACAATAGCCTCTAACACAAAACTCGTAATCTGGTGGAAAGTGATTATAGGGACACTGATCCCACGTTTTTTCTTTTGTGATTCAGATAGAGCATGCAATTTTAAGCAACTTTCTAATTTACTCCTATTTTTAACATTTTCTTCATTCTGTTGGTATCTTTATTTGAAATGTAAGAATGTAAGTTTAGATGCCGGACCATTTTTGGTGAACAACCTGGGTTGTTCTTGCTGATTGGTGGATAAATTCACCCACCAATAAACAAGTGCTGTCCAGGTCTTAACCAAAAAATAGCTTTGATGTTGTCTTTTTCAAATAAAGATAGCAAGAGAATGAGGAAAAAATGATAATAGGAGTAAATTAGAAAGTTGCTTAAAATTGCATGCTCTATCTGAATCACAAAAGAAAAAAATTGGGTTCAGTGTCACTTTAACCCCTAAACCGCCATCACCCCACAATGCAATATACCTTATTAAACTATTAACCCCTAATCCGCCATTCACCCATATCACAATGTACCGCCATCCTCACCAATGCAATAAACTTAATTAACCTATTAACCCCTAATCAGCAATTAACCCACATATATATGAGACAAAAAAAAATAGGTATTCACGGTTCCTGAAGTCCGGCTGTGAAGTCTTCTTCCAATCGGCAATATCTTCTATCTTCTTGCAGTAACAAGCCGGCGTGGATTTGAACAGCCAATAGGATTTCAGTAGCTCTTATCCTATTGGCTGATTTAAATTTAAAGAGTCAAATCAACCAATAGGAATGCAAGGTACCCCATATTTAAACGTGTATCTTGAATTCAATCCTCAGTGTGCGGCGGTCATCGTTCAAAGAGAATCTCCACGCTCCATGGCTCCGTGGTCGCTGGTCTTTAGTTATGCCGTCACCGGTTTTCAGTTCTGCGGTCACCGGTCTTCAGTTCCACGCTCCTCTACGTGCCGGCTTGTTCCTGGAAAAAGATAGAAGATATTGCTGCTTGGAAGAAGACTTCACTGCCGTACATAAGTAACCCTGAATACCTATCTGGAGGTTAGACTTAGGCTTTTTTTTATTTTTTGGGGGGTTGTTTTTTTTAGATTAAGAATTTAATGGGCCTTTGAAAAAGAGCTGAATGCCCTTTTAAGGGCAGTAAAAGTGCTGAATGCCCTTTTAAGGGCATTGCCAATACAAATGCCCCTTTAGGGGCAATGGGTAGTTTAGGATTTTTTAGTGTGTTTTTTTTTATTTTTGGGGTTTGGTGGGTGGGGGGGTTTACTGTTAGAGGGGGGACATAGTATTTTTTATGTAAAAGAGCTGTTAAACTTAGTGCAGTGCCCTACAAAAGGCCCTTTTAAGGGCTATTGGTAGTTTAGCATTAGATTAGGGGTTGCTTTTATTTTGGGGGGCTTTTTTATTTTCATAGGGATTAGGTTTAATTTTTTATTTTTGATAATTTGGTTTATTATTTTATGTAATGTTAGAATTTTTTATTTTCTGTAATCTTAGATTAATTTAATATTAGTTTTTTTATTTTTAAGTAATGTTAGCTTTGTTATTTTATTTGTTTGTAACTTACGGCTAGATTTGGAGTTTGGCGGTAGATGGGTTGCTAACGCTACGCGTGGTTTATGTCTAACGCACGGCATTGTTTGACTCCGGTATTTAGAGTTCCAACAATACCTTCTAACGATACTCCTAACGCGTGTATTTCACACGCGGAATCCTGCCCTCGTTAGACAGTCTCCCATAGAGATCAATGGAAAAGAAAACAAACACGCTTTTTTCATCTAACACTCGATCTCGCAAGAAATACGCACAGCTCGGTCATATGACGCATACCACATCATGCACAACAATAACACGCCGCAAATGTCACAACAACAATCACTAAACAAAGCACAGAAGCATTACACATTCACAAGCGGGGGGAATTTTAATATAATAAAATACAGGGAATACGCATATACTTTAAGATGCGGAAATACGCAAAATAACAACAAGGAAAAAAAATAAAAAATACATACACTAGCAAAATAATCGCATTCAATATCACTATATATTAGGACCAATATACATATACAACACTTCACTAATACCACACCATCGCAAATTCACATTTAAACATAATACTTTTGGTCAATGTTATAGAAAACGAGCACTATGACATCATAGCATTCTACACATTCCACAAATACTAACTCAAAATGAGCATGCGCAAATTCACACACCTAATACACATTGCACAAATACTAATTGCTAATAAAGCACACCTGAACACAATTTACAACGCAAATCGGTACATCATTAAACATTTACACAGGGTATATAAGCACCACACAAGCATGGCTTCTTTGACTGTGTTGCTGGTGGGTCTTTGGAGATTGGAGGTTTAAGATTAGAGAGTTTGTGCATTATTGTGAGTGAGTTAGTGTTAGTGTGAGAGAGTCAGTTGTTAGTGTTATCGTGAGTGAGTGGGAGTTAGTGGTAGTGGGAGAGAGTCAGTTAGTGGGAGCGTGAGTGAGTTAGTGGTAGTGGGAGTTAGTGAGAGTTAGTGGTAGTGTGATAGAGTCAGTTAGTGGGAGCGTGAGTTAGTGGGAGTTAGTGAGAGTTAGTGGTAGTGTGAGTTAGTAAGAATTAGTAGTAGTGTGAGTTAGTGAGAATTAGCAGTAGTGTGAGTTAGCGAATGCTTTTTCTGTACACTTAACACATTTACACGCAAACACATTCAATACATACATACACTTATCAATAACACTACATACACTCCATACCCCATACCCTCTCATACTACACTCCATACCCCATTCCCTGTAGTCCCATTCCCTTTCATCCCATTTACTCTTATCCCATACCCCATCCCATACCCATCCCCTAGTTACATTTAGTTTACATATCCTCCTTTTAGTCTTCTTCTTCATTTTGTTCATTTAAATATTCCTTACCCTCTTTTATTTATATCCCTTTCACACTTTCAGCACTTTTTTTGGTCTTTTTAGTTCTTTATTTTGACCCCCATTCATTTGATCACACTCACTTTTGGTTTGCTTAGTTGGGGTTTAGTTTAGGGAAGAGATGGAGGGCATGCAGGGGAGAGGTAGAGGGGGGAGGAGAGGGAGGGGGAGAGGAACAGGGCAGGAAAGGGGGCAGGAAGCGGGGGTGGAAGCGGTGGGTGGACCCAGCCACTTGGTTCAAGATGAACAAGTGGCTGGGCCCAGTGGCAGACAGAGTAGGGCTTCACAGTCCGGGAAACAGAGGGCATCGTCACAGGGGAAGGCCAAGGCGACTAGGGAGGCAAGGTTTTCGATGGAGGAGAAGGAGGCCCTCGTAGAAGCCTATATGGCCAGGTATAGGAGGCTGCAGCATCAGAAGACCACCCCGACTGAGAAGAGGAAGCTCTGGCATGAGATAAGGAATGCAGTCAATGCAGTGGGTGGCCGGAACAGAGATATGGACTCTATTAAACATCGATACCGGGACTGCAAGATGGATCTTAAGAAAAAGTTAAGCCTGGAGGCCCGACATTCCGCAGGAACTGGTGATGGCCCTGCACTGGAAATAGATTACTGCAGATGGGAGGAAATGTTGCGTCCCAGCATCTCCGAGGTGGATGTAGTCGGTATCGGAGGAATTGATACCGGGAACCTGCCATTCTCATCTGACGGTAAGCTCATTTAAGAATAAATTCACATACGAATGTATTTCAAGGGACACTATACGCAAACCTTTACTTTCATGATTAAGGTAGAGAATACAATTTTAAACAACATTCCAATTTACTTATATTACCTAATTTGATTCATTCTTTAGATATACTTTAATGAAGAAATAGCCATGCACACGGTGAACCAATCACAGGAGGCAGCTATATTCAGCTACCAATCAGCATCTTCTAAGCATATCTAGATATGCTTTTCAGCAAAGAATATCCAGAGAATGAAGCTAATTAGATAAGAAAAGTACATTAGAAAGTTGATTATAATTGTATGCTTCGAAATCATGAAAGATAAAATATTGGGTTTCATGTCCCTTTAAGGATCAGATTAATGCTATAACGTTGTTTACACGCATTTACAATTACTTTGCGGTTACATCAGTATCTAGGCTATAGGTTAGGTGTGCATTTAAACAGACTGAAAACAAACGCTAAAACATTCAGATTGACCACAGATATCACAAACACGGTTTAGAAAATGCGGAAATCGTATTGATTGTTAGATTTCAAAGTGGATTAATGAGGCTGCATTTGTAATTGTATCGTAAGCTAAGTCATTTAAAGCTTTATTTGGAAATATGCTAATATATACATTTATTTCTTTTTCAAATATACAGAGTCTGGGGAGGAGGCAGCACAGCAAATACAGGCTCCTCCTTTTCCCCGGGATGAGAGTGGTGGGGATGAATCTCCACCTCGGAGGGAAGATGCCACCCGTGACGAAGAGGCCCCGGAACCAGAGGAAGAGGCCCCGGAACCAGAGAAAGAGGCCCCGGAACCAGAGGAAGAGGCCGCGGAACCAGAGGCCCCTCAAGGACCCGCACCCCGCCGTGCACAACAAGAGGAAATAGCGGAGGTGCGGGTTCTACTAGACTACATAGACCAGATGCGTAACTCCCGGATACAAAATATAGAAGGCCGAAGTAGAATAATTGAAGAGCTCAGTGGCATTCGAGAAGGCCAAACCCAAATCATACACCTCCTTACTAGAATCGAAGAAGGCCAAAACAGAAACTTTAATCTACAACAAGAGATGTTTAATTTCTTCCGGGAGGCGCATGCTGGTCTGCCTCCTGGTCCGCCTCCTGCTGCTGGGCCTCCTGCTGCTGGGCCTCCTGCTGCCGGGCCTACTGCTGCCGGGCCTACTGCTGCCGGGCCTCCTGCTGTCGGGCCATCTTCTCCTGTCGGGCCATCTTCTCCTGTCGGGCCATCTTCTCCTGTCGGGCCATCTTCTCCTGCCGGGCCATCTTCTCCTGCCGGGCCATCTTCTCCTGCCGGGCCATCTTCTCCTGCCGGCCCATCTTCTCCTGCTGGCCCATCTCCTCCTCCTCACCTTGGTCGTCCCAGTACTCTTCCTTCCACTCTTCTCACAACATCTCCAAGGAGAACTCGTCGGAGTCGGCAGTTGCCCCTCCCAGAGCCTCAGCCCCGTGGGAAGAGGGGAAGGAAGAGGAAGTAAGTATTTGTTTTCATGTTTAATGTTTTTGGTATTTAACGTGTAATGGATAGGTATGTGATGATGTGGTTTTCATACACTTGTGGACCACACTCTGTATATAATCTACTTCTATTGGACCGGGTCCATGGAGGCAGATTTTTTGCAGAGTGTGGGTTATAAGTGTGTGAAAACCCCATCATCACATACCTATCCTTGTTCATGATATTGATTGGTTTCTGTGATGTGATGTCCAAACTGTTTCCCGAATCGCAAACAAAATTACCATTACAATTATCCATGATGGCATATTACTGTTTGAATGCCAATAACACAGCTTAAAGGGACAATCAGAACATTATTGATTACAAAGAAAACACTGTATTACGCATTATCAAGTTGGAAACAACAAAACATGGAGAAATACGTGTGACTTATGTGCTTACCCTTGTATCTATGCCTATGAAAAATGACCACTTATTTGTTGTTCTGACATAACAACATTTTACACAATCAATGATCAATACATGGTAAAAATGCTGTATGAGCTCAAGGTTTTAGATATACAAATGCTATCCAAATGCCCTCTAGTGGTCAAATTGCATAATGATTACATGCACTCTTCAAGCTCTAAGAAATGAGCACACAAACCTCATAGGTTTAGCTAGCAAATTAAAATAAACACAGACAAATGATTAATTGGTGAGAAACCTTTGATATCATTGATATTACAAAATTGAATTTTTTAATAATGCTAAACATTGTTTGCTAAACTGTCCCTTTAACAAAATGAAATATGCTAACATAGAATATTTGCAGATTGTTGGTATATCTACATGTACTTGTTCAAACAATAAATATTGAAAACTGATTTATATTGACGTGTTAAATAAAGTCTATTTTCTTAAAGAGACATTATTGTGTTAATTTCTTTTTACAAAGACATTTGTTTTAACAATGAATATGGTTTAAAGTCCTTTTAGGAGTGGGGGGGAAAATATGCTAACAATAATATATTTGGAGATTAACCAATGTGGAACTCATACATGATCCAAAAATAAACATTTGCATTAAAGGGACAGTATACTATATTTTTAACAGAACTGCATGTAATAGACACTACTACAAACAACAAGATTAACATATACTGATATCAATATTACAAAGCTTTAAACACTTTCGAAGAAAATCGGGTTATCTCTATTGAAAATATAGATGAATCCCCATTACAGCCGTAAAACAAGACAATACCACATCATTAACATATGAAAAGACCCTTTACACAAACAGGAGAAAGCTGGAGATGGTACTCACATGAAACTTTGAGGCTTGGCGAGGAGTCTGAAAATTACTTACATTTTATTTGAACAGAAGCAAAATGAGACGTGTATTTGGAAAACAATGGACTATCTAACTAGAGACCAAATAAAATATTTTGATTTATAATGTGAGTGTCTAATGAACCTTTAATAAAATATACGACGAAATTACATTTAGAAGAAGTCGGCATCATATATTTAGCATATGATAAAGATAAATGCATATTGATTACTTTATTCTAACACAATAGCGCATATTTATGAATTAGATATCTTTAACATTAAACACAACAGTAATTTTTCATAAAAAGGAACATATTGTTGACAAACATATTAAACAACATGGACTATAGAGATTTGCACTTGCCTCAAAATATCTTATGCATGAAAACATTTTGCTTTCGTTCGTTTATTCAACCAGACATCCAGCAAAAGAGAATGTGGTGGTCTTTATCAGCTATGGGTCAACAATGTAACATGATGCAAAAAATCCATATTCACCATGTTTTTAAACTTGTCTTCTCATTCACAAACGTGTTTAACGTGCACAAACAAATATTGCGGGAATACGTAATACAATCAGACGTTTTTTTACCTTTGCATGTGACGTCTTAATTAACATGGCGCTTCCTTGATCACGTAAGAACGCAATCCAATAAAAGGCGCATTCTTGATCACGTAAGAACGCAAACCAAAAAAAGGCGCATCCTTGATCGCGTCAAAACGCCATCCAATAAAAGGTGCATCCTTGATCGCGTAAAAACATCAGTCAATACAAGGAATCATTGGACAGCCTGGCAGGTGATGTCTTAAGCAACATGGCGCATCCGAGATCGCTGAAAAACCGCAGCCAATACAAGGACTCAGTTGACAGCTTGGTATATCAATAAGAAACGTATTTATATTTTAGTAGCTAGTATGTGTCTAGATTGCTATCTAGGAATGTCACGAAATCATGATTCATCTTTTCGGACTTGACTGTCCCTTGAACTATAGCTATGGTGTATATCTTTAACATTTAAAAGATACACATGAGAAATACATATGCCATTGATGTTTTAAGATATGTTTAGATTGTTTTGGAATAACAATAATGACACATGTATTGATCAAACGTGTCATTTATTCAAGTTGAAATATGGTCAGCCTACCTATAGCCATATATGGGAGGAGAAGTATTTTTTTTAAATATTTGGGAAAAATTATTCCTCATCTAAAATATGCGCATTAAACACAGAGATTGATTTGGTTACACTTTTACAATAAGATAGAATTGAAAATGAAATACATGTGCTGTCAACATTACAATAAGATTGTTTATTAATAAGATTATATGTCCTTGTTTATGTAAAAAGGACAAAAACGCTTTAGAAATGGAAATCCATTCATTAACAATTGTGCTCACCATCACTTAAAGGGACATGATTTTTATTTTTAAAAAGAGGATACACAGAGACAATACTATTTCAATAAAATGAACACTTTACAGGGATTATATCATTGTATCAATCCTCTGATCATTTGTTAAAGGTGCATCAATTCATGCAGAGTTTATAAATACACACATGGATGTGAAATTTGAAATATACATATATACACAAATAACAATCTATATATACATATATAAAAGAATTACTATGCTAATCATAATCATGCAATGATAAAGCTTTGAGAAAAATATATGAAGACAAATAATAAAATTACATTGGAGATGTTAATCTTAAAGTCATTTACAATTGTATTACATATATGATTCTGGAAAAAACATTATTTTTGGTAGGTCCCTTTAAGGATCAACCCGATAAACTAGAGCTTTCAATCAATAAAATGAATAAGGAGGACAAAGAATCGTGCAATGACATGTCTTTTATTAGTATGTCAGAAAACATCAACAACGTTTATAAATAATCTTGTAAAAATAAGGAAAATTTGAGCCATATGACAAGGTAACACAGTGCATCACAGTCCATGAAGAGAGTTGCCAAGGGCCAGCATAGCCCCATTGGAGCCATATGACAAGGTAACAGAGTGCATCACAGTCCATGAAGAGAGTTGCCAAGGGCCAGCATAGCCCCATTGGAGCCATATGACAAGGTAACAGAGTGCATCACAGTCCATGAAGAGAGTTGCCAAGGGCAAGCATAACCCCATTGGAGCCATATGACAAGGTAACAGAGTGCATCACAGTCCATGAAGAGAGTTGGCAAGGGCCAGCATAGCCCCATTGGAGCCATATGACAAGGTAACAGAGTGCATCACAGTCCATGAAGAGAGTTGGCAAGGGCCAGCATAGCCCCATTGGAGCCATATGACAAGGTAACAGAGTGCATCACAGTCCATGAAGAGAGTTGCCAAGGGCCAGCATAGCCCCATTGGAGCCATATGACAAGGTAACAGAGTGCATCACAGTCCATGAAGAGAGTTGCCAAGGGCCAGCATAGCCCCATTGGAGCCATATGACAAGGTAACAGAGTGCATCACAGTCTATGAAGAGAGTTGCCAAGGGCCAGCATAGCCCCATTGGAGCCATATGACAAGGTAACAGAGTGCATCACAGTCCATGAAGAGAGTTGGCAAGGGCCAGCATAGCCCCATTGGAGCCATATGACAAGGTAACAGAGTGCATCACAGTCCATGAAGAGAGTTGGCAAGGGCCAGCATAGCCCCATTGGAGCCATATGACAAGGTAACTGAGTGCATCACAGTCCATGAAGAGAGTTGCCAAGGGCCAGCATAGCCCCATTGGAGCCATATGACAAGGTAACAGAGTGCATCACAGTCCATGAAGAGAGTTGCCAAGGGCCAGCATAGCCCATTGGAGCCATATGACAAGGTAACAGAGTGCATCACAGTCCATGAAGAGAGTTGCCAAGGGCCAGCATAGCCCCATTGGAGCCATATGACAAGGTAACAGAGTGCATCACAGTCCATGAAGAGAGTTGCCAAGGGCCAGCATAGCCCCATTGGAGCCATATGACAAGGTTACAGAGTGCATCACAGTCCATGAAGAGAGTTGCCAAGGGCCAGCATAGCCCCATTGTAGATATATGACAAGGTAAAAGAGTGCAACAGGCACAACAATAAACAGTAAAAAAGGCCAAATGGCAACCATAAAAAAAACATCAACATGTGGACGGAGGATTCTTATCTGCGCCCTTGGATCATCTCCAGATCCTCCACTTACTGGTCATCCCCTTCATCGTCCTGTGCATGTCCAGCTCCAGATTCAGGCATTGAATTTAATCGCATGATCTGCCGCAGAGTCAAATGCTAAACCTGGAGCTGGGCCTGCATGGTGTCGTTCATCCCTCTCAGGACAGCTGCGTTCCTCAACATGGCCTGCTCTACACGTGCTGTACCTTCTAGCATGAGCCATGTTGAGTCACAGCCTAAAATAAAGAATAAATAAAATATTAAGGATAATTACACAACAGAAGAAAAAATAAGCAAAGATACATTGTCATCATAAAGACAAATCATTCTTTACATCAATTTGTTGAAATTGATTCTTTACACATTAAATATGTTATTCAGACAGACCAAAATCATTAAAGGGACAGTTTACTCAAACATGTTGTCCCCTTTAATTGGTTTTCGATGATCCACTTATACAGCTTGAGTGTCTAAAATCTTGTTAAAGGATTTACATTGTACTTACATTAGCAATTTAAATATTTTAATTATACTGTGGTAGGCACACCTATCCTTAAACATTTTGGCGTTGAGGACAATCTGTGTAAACATAGCAACCTGAAGAAATTACATTCCCACTGGGTTAGACAAGAGATAATGTATCAACATTTGTACATAAATTGTTGGATCCAAGTAGTGGTGATTGGTATATGTAGTGATATCAAATTAAAGGGACACTGAACCTAAATATTTAATTGACTGATTCAGATAGAGCATGACATTACAAATAATAAAAAATTACACATATTCTTTAAATGTTAGAATTCTCTAGCTAGATTTTGAATGCAAGAATGTAGGTTTATAGGGCAGGCCATATTTGTTTATCAACTTTGGTTGTCCCTGCTGATTGATTGATACATTCATCCAACAATAAAGAAATGATGTCCAGACTTATTTTCGATTTAAAATTAATTCTAGGCATTTCTTTGTTTCAATAAAGATAGCAAGAGAATGAAGAATAATTCATAAGAGTAGTAAATTATAAATTTGATTAACATTGCATGCTCTATTTGAATCACAATAGAAACAATTTGCCTTCAGTGTACCTTTAAGTATCTTATAATGTGGATTTTGAATGATACTTACAGCTGTGCCTGGGAAGGACAATCCGACACCCAGGACAATGAAGGTTGAGACACGGGGGAGGGATGGGATTGTGTTGGGGAGGGATGGGATTGGGTTGGGGATGGATGAGCTGCTGCTCCGGGGTAGGCCGTACAGCTGGGGAGTGGTGAGTTGGGGTCTGGGCAGCTGGGGTAGCTGTACGGGCCAAAATACGGGGAGAGCGGCGAAGGGGGACGAAGTGGCGTTTTTTGGGAGGGACAGGATAGGAAAAATGGGAAGGGCCGGCAGGGGTCTGGGAAGGGGCCTGGGCAGGGGTCTGGGCCAGGGCAGGGGTCTGGGCCTGGGCAGGGGTCTGGGCCTGGGCCTGGGCAGGGGACTGGGCAGGGGTCTGTGACTGGGCAGGGGACTGGGCAGGGGCGGAAAACAGATGACCAGAGGTGGAGGATCCATCTGAAATAAATAATACAAATATATTAACATCTCATACATAATGAAATCAAATCAACGCATTTCAAATTGATTATTTTTTCAATATACTAAGAAGTGTGTTTGAATTTCTAAACAATTATGACATGAGGATATGGTATGCATATAGGCACTCAGATGAATATCAATGACTGTCTGTACAATTATAAAATTATTATTGTGGTTTGGCCTGGAATATGCATGTGACATAATGATGGCATGAATTAGAAATAAAAAAAATAAAAAAAAAAAAAAAACAATCCAAGCATATTTTCATGCTGCCTGATATAGAAAGGGGGCAGTAGTGTATTTGAACAGACAAATAATATTCCTTTTTAAAGTGCAAAAGCTGTAGACTTTGAATGTCTTCAATAAAATGATTTCCAATAAAGCAACATGTTGGAAACATGATAGATATATTTCATATACCATCAGACTTCAAGGAAGCCTCTTCCTCCTCCGTCCCACATGTTAAATCAATCTCTGTAAAACATAACATGTTGTGTACACGTTAAGATCAGATATTATAACATATGTTACTGTTGCTCAAAGACACACATCAATGTTGCATTAAAGATATACACACCCAAAGTTATGATTTACATCATTTTGATGGAGCATACAAATGACATTAGATTTGTTATTCTCAATGATTCAGATTTTAGATTTATTGTTTGTATTAATTTTAACATCATAAAAGCATAGTACATAGAACATTTAAGATTTCTCATGTGTGTATCACTTGATGACTGTTGTCAAAAATGTACATGGAAACAAACATATGCTATACATCTTCTGAATAACAAAGGTGTAGACTAAGAAATTTTTAATTATTAAGCTTTCAATATTCCAAGAAAATTAATATATAATCAGAGGAGTAAATGATATGTTTGTTTCAAATGTTATGCTTCAATGACATATAAATGAGTCAATGGACTTACCAGAAGACCGCAAAGGCAGCTCTGTGTCAGTGCTGGATTCCTCTGGGCTCCCCACACCAACTCTCTCTATGAATGATATAGATATATATTAGTAAACAAATTTGGGATAGCACTAAATCACATCTGTAGTGATTTTTAAGAATAATCAACTTGAAAATGTGAAGAATACAGCAGTCATTATCCAAAAAAATGCTTGATTGAATCAAGGGGATTCTGTTAAAAATGATGTATTGAACATATGTTTAATTTCTGACTATATTATACATCAAACTCATCTCATACGATGCTATTGCATATCTAAATATACCCATTGATCAATGTTCTTAAAAGAATACACACAAACCACATTTTGAATAAAAGCTGTTGACAAATATAAACAAAGACATGTGGCACATCGAGCCATTTGTGCAATGTACAGTAATCTTGTTGAGGATACAACACATATTGATCACAATACCAAACCAAATTGATTAGTACAAATATGTAATCATGGTGCTGTTAGAGTATGCTTATATCTATAAAGTAACTCCAACAGTGAATATGTGAATTATATATCAATATTGTCTAATCCAAAGAATGTAAAGATTAATGAATCTATTGTTTATTAAAGGGACACTGACATGATTTAATTCAATCATTGATTTCACTGTTCAAACTGTTCCAAATGATTTAACATTGACTCCTATTATAATTTGAATGTTGCTACATTTTAATCTTAAAGGCAGATAAGCAATATTGGATTCAATAAATATTGTTTGTTGAAGGTATCCACCAATCATCACTAAAAACCCAGGTTGGTCAACAAAAATTGAGCTGCAGATAAACGTACATTCTTGATTTTAAAATACATTTAGCAATAGAATATTTCACATATGATTATAGTATTATATTTAAATGTTGATTAATATTGCATGCTCTATCTGAATGACAACATTAATAATTTTAGCTCAGTGTCCCTTTAATATAAAAATATATTGATTTAACAATGTTGGTGTTAATGAATTCTCTACTCCATATGTTGATGTAATCAATGGGATTGAGCATGCAATTCCAATCTAATATGTTATTTAAGGATATCCTAAGAATTATTTAATTTTCATCTATTAAAGGGACATGAAGCTCTAAATGTGTAATTGTATACTTTTTGAAACTATGTACTACTGTTATCTGAACACTTGATTTTAACTTTTGTCAAAATGCAAATTTATGCATAAAAAAACAGCCGGATAATACCAGTAATGCATTGTTTAACCTAAACCAAAATCCATTTTTTTTTAGAAGAACTAAAACAATAGACTGAACCAATGTAGCTCATAAAATGTTTAAACAAAACAATAAAATCACGTTTAAAAATCAGTCTATGTAAAATTTAGTTGGCATGTCCCTTAAATGACGTGATCAATTTCAAAAATGGAATCTATATTTTTAAAATCAAAACATATGCAAAAGTGTGTGTATTTTTAAAAAATGTATACAAATAAGATTAAGCAATACACAAGGGAAGAATATAAATTGGACATTCAAAGAATCTTACATTCAAATTAAGACATCCAGAAGAGATGGGATATCTTAAATTCCAAACAAAATCAGAGTAGTCTTACAATGTAATCCTATATTTTTGTTTTATTTATTCTTATTTGCAAATATTTAAAAAATCCATTTTGCATATACATATAAATATTGAACAATGTGGATTTAGTATGTAATGTTCTGTCCATGTTTCTAAGACAAATGTCTAGACATGTGCGGTTCGTTTCGGATTTATTCGGAAATTCGGAAAATTCGGTAAATTCGGAGATTCTGATAGATTCGGATTTCCGAATTAAAATACTTCCGAATCTACCGAATGAATCCGAAATAGCTGCCATATCTCCGAATAAATCTGAATTAGCTCGGTAAAATTCGGCATTTCCCCATAGGAAACAATGGGAGTTTCGGCTGAAAAAAAAACTAACACCGCAGCTCGATTGTTTCCTATGGGGAAACACTTAGGCCTAGATTTGGAGTTCGGCGGTAGCCGTCAAAACCAGCGTTAGAGGCTCCTAACGCTGGTTTTGGGCGCCCGCTGGTATTTGGAGTCAGTGATTAAAGGGTCTAACGCTCACTTTTCAGCCGCGACTTTTCCATACCGCAGATCCCCCTATGCCATTTGCGTAGCCTATATTTTCAATGGGATCTTTCTAACGCTGGTATTTAGAGTCGTTTCTGAAGTGAGCGTTAGAGCTCTAACGACAAGATTCCAGCCGCCTGAAAATAGCAGGAGTTAAGAGCTTTCTGGCTAACGCCGGTTTATAAAGCTCTTAACTACTGTACCCTAAAGTACACTAACACCCATAAACTACCTATGTACCCCTAAACCGAGGTCCCCCCACACCGCCGCCACTCGATTAAAATTTTTAACCCCTAATCTGACGACCGCCACCTACGTTATACTTATGTACCCCTAATCTGCTGCCCCTAACCCCGCCGACCCCTGTATTACATTTATTAACCCCTAACTTGCCCCCCACAACGTCGCCGCCAACTACTTAAAATAATTAACCCCTAATCTTCCGACCGCAAATCGCCGCCACCTACGTTATCCCTATGTACCCCTAATCTGCTGCCCTAACATCGCCGACCCCTATATTATATTTATTAACCCCTAATCTGCCCCCCTCAACGTCGCCGACACCTGCCTACACTTATTAACCCCTAATCTGCCGAGCGGACCTGAGCGCTACTATAATAAATGTATTAACCCCTAATCCGCCTCACTAACCCTATCATAAATAGTATTAACCCCTAATCTGCCCTCCCTAACATGTTGGGGGGGGGGTATTGTATGGTTTTTTTTTACAGGCAAAAGAGCTGAAATTCTTGGGGCATGCCCCGCAAAGGGCCCTGTTCAGGGCTGGTAAGGTAAAAGAGCTTGTAACTTTTTTAATTTAGAATAGGGTAGGGAATTTTTTATTTTGGGGGGCTTTGTTATTTTATTAGGGGGCTTAGAGTAGGTGTAATTAGTTTAAAATTGTTGTAATATTTTTCTTATGTTTGTAAATATTTTTTTATTTTCTGTAACTTAGTTCTTTTTTATTTTTTGTACTTTAGCTAGTTTATTTAATTGTATTTATTTGTAGGAATTGTGTTTAATTAATTTATTGATAGTGTAGTGTTAGGTTAATTGTAGGTAATTGTAGGTAGTTTATTTAATTATTTTATTGATAGGGTAGTGTTAGGTTTAATTATAACTTAGGTTAGGATTTATTTTACAGGTAAATTTGTTATTATTTTAACTAGGTAACTATTAAATAGTTCTTAACTATTTAATAGCTATTTTACCTGGTTAAAATAATTACAAAGTTGCCTGTAAAATAAATATTAATCCTAAAATAGCTATAATATAATTATAATTTATATTGTAGCTATATTAGGATTTATTTTACAGGTAAGTATTTAGCTTTAAATAGGAATAAGTTATTTAATAAGAGTTAATTTATTTCGTTAGATAAATATTATATTTAACTTAGGGGGGTGTTAGGGTTAGGGTTAGAATTAGCTTTAGGGGTTAAAAAATTTATTAGAGTAGCGGTGAGCTCCGGTCGGCAGATTAGGGGTTAATAATTGAAGTTAGGTGTCGGCGATGTTAGGGAGGGCAGATTAGGGGTTAATACTATTTATGATAGGGTTAGTGAGGCGGATTAGGGGTTAATAACTTTATTATAGTAGCGCTCAGGTCCGCTCGGCAGATTAGGGGTTAATAAGTGTAGGCAGGTGTCGGCGACGTTGTGGGGGGCAGGTTAGGGGTTAATAAATATAATATAGGGGTCGGCGGTGTTAGAGGTTGCAGATTAGGGGTACATAGGGATAACGTAGGTGGCGGCGGTTTACGGAGCGGCAGATTAGGGGTTTAAAAAAATATGCAGGGGTCAGCGATAGCGGGGGCGGCAGATTAGGGGTTAATAAGTGTAAGGCTAGGGGTGTTTAGACTCGGGGTACATGTTAGAGTGTTAGGTGCAGACGTAGGAAGTGTTTCCCCATAGCAAACAATGGGGCTGCGTTAGGAGCTGAACGCTGCTTTTTTGCAGGTGTTAGGTTTTTTTTCAGCTCAAACAGCCCCATTGTTTCCTATGGGGGAATCGTGCACGAGCACGTTTTTGAGGCCGGCCGCGTCCGTAAGCAACTCTGGTATCGAGAGTTGCTTTTGCGGTAAAAATGCTCTACGCTCCTTTTTTGGAGCCTAACGCAGCATTTGTTTGAACTCTCGATACCAGAGTTAATTTTATGGTGCGGCCAGAAAAAAGCCCGCGGAGCGTTAACAGCCCTTTTACCGCCGAACTCCAAATCTAGGCCTAAGTCTGCACCTAACACCCTAACATGTACCCCGAGTCTCTAAACACCCCTAATCTGACACTTATTAACCCCTAATCTGCCGCCCCCGCTATCGCTGACACCTGCATTATTTTATTAACCCCTAATCTGCCGACCCGATATCGCCGCCGCCTACATTATAGCTATTAACCCCTAATCTGCTGTCCCTAACACCGCCGACCCCTACATTATAGTTATTAACCCCTAGTCTGCCCCCCCAACGTGGCCGCAATCTAACTACAAGTATTAACCCCTAATCTGCCGACCCGATATCGCCGCCGCCTACATTATAGCTATTAACCCCTAATCTGCTGTCCCTAACACCGCCGACCCCTACATTATAGTTATTAACCCCTAATCTGCCCCCCCAACGTCGCCGCAATCTAACTACAAGTATTAACCCCTAATCTGCCGACCCGATATCGCCGCCGCCTACATTATAGCTATTAACCCCTAATCTGCTGTCCCTAACACCGCTGACCCCTACATTATAGTTATTAACCCCTAATCTGCCCCCCCAACGTCACCGCAATCTAACTACAAGTATTAACCCCTAATCTGCCGTCCGCAAATCGCCGCCACTATAATAAACGTATTAACCCCTAAACCGCTGCACTCCCACCTCGCAAACACTATAATACATTTTATTAACCCCTAATCTGCCCTCCCTAACATCGCCGCCACCTACCTACAATTATTAGCCCCTAATCTCCGCCTCCAGCGTCGCCGCTACTATAATAAGGTTATTAACCCCTAAACCTAAGTCTAACCCTAACCCTAACACCTCCCTAACATAAATATAATTTAAATAAAACGAAATAAATTTACTATAGTTAAATAAATGAATCCTATTTAAAACTAAATACTTACCTGTAAAATAAACCCTAATATAGCTGCAATATAACTAATAGTTACATTGTAGCTACTTTAGCATTTATATTTATTTTACAGGCAACTTTGTATTTATTTTAACTAGGTACAATAGCTATTAAATAGTTATTGACTAATTAATAGCTACCTAGTTAAAATAATTACAAAATTACATGTAAAATAAATCCTAACCTAAGTTACAATTAAACCTAACACTACACTATCATTAAATAAATTAACTACAAGTACCTACAATTATCTACAATTAAATAAACTAAAGTACAAAAAAAACACTAAATTACAAAAAAAAACAAACACTAAATTACAAAAAATAAAAAAATATTACAAGAATTTTAAACTAATTACACCTAATCTAAGCCCCCTAATAAAATAACAAAACCCCCCAAAATAAAAAAAAATGCCCTACCATATACTAAATTACAAAAGTTAACAGCTCTATTACCTTACCAACCCTTAAAAGGGCCTTTTGCGGGGCATGCCCCAAAGAATTCAGCTCTTTTGCCTGTAAAAAAAATACACAATACCCCCCCCCACATTACAACCCACCACCCACATACCCCTACTCTAACCCAAACCCCCCTTAAATAAACCTAACACTACCCCCCTGAAGATCTCCCTACCTTGAGTCGTGTTCACCCAGCCAGGCCGAAGTCTTCATCCGATGGGGCAGAAGAGTACATCCAGAACGGCAGAAGTCTTCATCCAAGCGGGGCAAGAAGAGGTCTTCCATCCATCATACAAGTACCAAAATACAAACAAACACTAAATTACCAAAAATAATAAAATATTACAATAATTTTAAACTAATTACACCTAATCTAAGCCCCCTACTAGCTATTAATATAGCTACAACTAATAGTTACATTGTAGCTATTTTAGGATTTATATTT
The DNA here is from genome assembly GCF_027579735.1 of Bombina bombina. Lineage (NCBI taxonomy): Eukaryota > Metazoa > Chordata > Amphibia > Anura > Bombinatoridae > Bombina > Bombina bombina. The sequence continues at coordinate 784,455,435 of NC_069499.1, read as the reverse complement.
ATTTACAGGCAACTTTGCATTTATTTTAACTAGGTACAATAGTTATTAAATAGTTAATAACTATTTAATAACTACCTAGCTAAAATAAATACAAATTTACCTGTAAAATAAATCCTAACCTAAGTTACAATTACACCTAACACTACACTATCATTAAATTAATTAAATAAATGAATCCTATTTAAAACTAAATACTTACCTGTAAAATAAACCCTAATATAGCTACAATATAACTAATAGTTACATTGTAGCTATTTTAGGATTTATATTTATTTTACAGGCAACTTTGTATTTATTTTAACTAGGTACAATAGCTATTAAATAGATATGTACTGTTTAATAGCTACCTAGTTAAAATAATTACAAAATTACCTGTAAAATAAATCCTAACCTAAGTTACAATTAAACCTAACACTACACTATCATGAAATACATTAAATAAATTAACTACAAGTACCTACAATTAAATACAATGAAATAAACTAAACTAAAGTACAAAAAAACAAACACTAAATTACAAAAAATAAAAAAAATTACAAGAATTTTAAACTAATTACACCTAATCTAAGCCCCCTAATAAAATAACAAAGCCCCCCAAAATAAAAAAAATGCCCTACCCTATACTAAATTACAAAAGTTAACAGCTCTATTACCTTACCAGCCCTTAAAAGGGCCTTTTGCGGGGGCATGCCCCAAAGAAAACAGCTCTTTTGCCTGTAAAAAAAAACACAATACCCGCCCACATTACAACCCACCACCCACATACCCCTACTCTAACCCAAACCCCCCTTAAATAAACCTAACACTACCCCCCTGAAGATCTCCCTACCGTGTCTTCACCCAGCGGGCCGAAGTCTTCATCCGATGGGGCAGAAGAGGACATCCAGACTGGCAGAAGTCTTCATCCAAGCAGGGCAAGAAGAGGCCCTTTTAAGGTCTGGTAAGGTAATAGAGCTGTTAACTTTTGTAATTTAGTATAGGGTAGGGCATTTTTTTCATTTTGGGGGGCTTTGTTATTTTATTAGGGGGCTTAGATTAGGTGTAATTAGTTTAAAATTCTTGTAATATTTTTTTATTTTTTGTAATTTAGTGTTTGTTTTTTTGTACTTTAGTTTAGTTTATTTCATTGTATTTAATTGTAGGTACTTGTAGTTAATTAATTTAATTTATTTCATGATAGTGTAGTGTTAGGTTTAATTGTAACTTAGGTTAGGATTTATTTTACAGGTAATTTTGTAATTATTTTAACTAGGTAGCTATTAAACAGTAAATATTTAATAGCTATTTTACCTAGTTAAAATAAATACAAAGTTGCCTGTAAAATAAATATAAATGCTAAAATAGCTACAATGTAACTATTAGTTATATTGTAGCTATATTAGGGTTTATTTTACAGGTAAGTATTTCGTTTTAAATAGGATTCATTTATTTAATTAATGTAATGATAGTGTAGTGTTATGTGTAATTGTAACTTAGGTTAGGATTGTTTTTACAGGTAAATTTATATTTATTTTAGCTAGGTAGTTATTAAATAGTTATTAAATATTTAATAACTATTGTACCTAGTTAAAATAAATACAAAGTTGCCTATAAAATAAATATAAATCCTAAAATAGCTACAATGTAACTATTAGTTATATTGTAGCTATATTAATAGCTAGTAGGGGGCTTAGATTAGGTGTAATTAGTTTAAAATTATTGTAATATTTTATTATTTTTGGTAATTTAGTGATTGTTTTTTGGTACTTTTCTGATGGATGGAAGACCTCTTCTTGCCCCGCTTGGATGAAGACTTCTGCCTGTCTGGATGTCCTCTTCTGCCCCATCGGATGAAGACTTTGGCCTGGCTGGGTGAACATGTCTCAAGGTAGGGAGATCTTCAGGGGGGTAGTGTTAGGTTTATTTAAGGGGGGTTTGGGTTAGAGTAGGGGTATGTGGGTGGTGGGTTGTAATGTGGGGGGGTATTGTGTGTTTTTTTTACAGGCAAAAGAGCTGTTTTCTTTGGGGCATGCCCCCCCAAAAGGCCCTTTTAAGGGCTGGTAAGGTAATAGAGCTGTTAACTTTTGTAATTTATTATAGGGTAGGGCCTTTTTTATTTTGGGGGGCTTTGTTATTTTATTAGGGGGCTTAGATTTGGTGTAATTAGTTTAAAATTCTTGTAATATTTTTTTATTTTTTGTAATTTAGTGGGGGTTTTTTGTACTTTAGTTTAGTTTATTTAATTGTATTTAATTGTAGGTACTTGTAGTTAATTTATTTAATGATAGTGTAGTGTTAGGTTTAATTGTAACTTAGGTTAAGATTTATTTTACAGGTAATTTTGTAATTATTTTAACTAGGTAGCTATTAAATAGTCAATATCTATTTAATTGCTATTGAACCTAGTTAAAATAAATACAAAGTTGCCTGTAAAATAAATATAAATGCTAAAATAGCTAAAATGTAAGTATTAGTTATATTGCAGCTATATTAGGGTTTATTTTACAGGTAAGTCTTTAGTTTTATATAGGATTCATTTATTTAATTAATTTAATGATAGTGTAGTGTTAGGTGTAATTGTAACTTAGGTTATGATTTATTTTACAGGTAAATTTGTATTTATTTTAGCTAGGTAGTTATTAAATAGTTTTTTTTAACTATTTAATAACTATTGTACCTAGTTAAAATAAATACAAAGTTGCCTGTAAAATAAATATAAATCCTAAAATAGCTACAATGTAACTATTAGTTATATTGTAGCTATATTAATAGCTAGTAGGGGGCTTAGATTAGGTGTAATTAGTTTAAAATTATTGTAATATTTTATTATTTTTGGTAATTTAGTCTTTGTTTGTATTTTGGTACTTGTATGATGGATGGAAGACCTCTTCTTGCCCCGCTTGGATGAAGACTTCTGCCGGTCTGGATGTACTCTTCTGCCCCATCGGATGAAGACTTCGGCCCGGCTGGGTGAACATGACTCAAGGTAGGGAGATCTTCAGGGGGGTAGTGTTAGGTTTATTTAAGGGGGGTTTGGGTTAGAGTAGGGGTATGTGGGTGGTGGGTTGTAATGTGGGGGGGGTATTGTTTTTTTTTTTTACAGGCAAAAGAGCTGTTTTCTTTGGGGCATGCCCCGCAAAAGGCCCTTTTAAGGGTTGGTAAGGTAATAGAGCTGTTAACTTTTGTAATTTAGTATAGGGTAGGGCATTTTTTTTTTATTTTGGGGGGCTTTGTTATTTTATTAGGGGGCTTAGATTAGGTGTAATTAGTTTAAAATTCTTGTAATATTTTTTTATTTTTTGTAATTTAGTGTTTGTTTGTTTTTGTAATTTAGTGGTTTTTTTTGTACTTTAGTTTATTTAATTGTAGATAATTGTAGGTACTTATAGTTAATTTATTTAATGATAGTGTAGTGTTAGATTTAATTGTATCTTAGGTTAGGATTTATTTTACAGGTAATTTTGTAATTATTTTAACTAGGTAGCTATTAATTAGTCAATAACTATTTAATAGCTATTGTACCTAGTTTTATTTAAATTATATTTATGTTAGGGGGGTGTTAGGGTTAGACTTAGGTTTAGGGGTTAATAACCTTATTATAGTAGCGGCAACGCAATTGTAGGTAGGTGGCGGCGATGTTAGGGAGGGCAGATTAGGGTTTAATAAAATGTATTATAGTGTTTGCGAGGCGGGAGTGCGGCGGTTTAGGGGTTAATACATTTATTATAGTGGCGGCGATTTGCGATCGGCAGATTAGGGGTTAATACTTGTAGTTAGATTGCGGTGACGTTGGGGGGGGGCAGATTAGGGGTTAATAACTATAATGTAGGGGTCGGCGGTGTTAGGGACAGCAGATTATGGGTTAATAGCTATAATGTAGGCGGTGGCGATATCGGGTCGGCAGATTAGGGGTTAATACTTGTAGTTAGATTGCGGCGACGTTGGGGGGGCAGATTAGGGGTTAATAACTATAATGTAGGGGTCGGCGGTGTTAGGGACAGCAGATTAGGGGTTAGTAGCTATAATGTAGGCGGCGGCGATATCGGGTCGGCAGATTAGGGGTTAATACTTGTAGTTAGATTGCGGCGACGTTGGGGGGGCAGATTAGGGGTTAATAACTATAATGTAGGGGTCGGCGGTGTTAGGGACAGCAGATTAGGGGTTAATAGCTATAATGTAGGCGGCGATATCGGGTCGGCAGATTAGGGGTTAATACTTGTAGTTAGATTGCGGCGACGTTGGGGGGGGCAGATTAGGGGTTAATAACTTTAATGTAGGGGTCGGCGATGTTAGGGACAGCAGATTAGGGGTTAATAGTTATAATGTAGGTTGCGGCGATATCCGATCGGCAGATTAGGGGTTAAATAATGTTATTATAGGGTTTGCGATGTCGGGGGGCCTCGGTTTAGTGGTTCATAGGTAGTTTATGGGTGTTAGTGACTTAGTGTACTAAAACATAGCGAATTTCGGAACAGAATAGAACCGAATTCAGCCGAATCCGAATAAATCCGAAACGAATTTATTCGGATCCGAATAAATCCGAAACAAATTTATTCAAATTTTGCTGAATTCGATTCGATCCGAACCGAAATTCGAAAAGTCCGAATCGATCCGAACCGAAAACGAACCGAATTTTTTAGCCGTGCACATGTCTACAAATGTCAATTAAAATGAGACATACCATACTGTGACAAGCCCTGGCTTGAGGATCCAGCACCAACATCCAGATCTGTAATATATTAAATGAGGATTGGATATCATTAATACAAATCATGCCATGTTTAAAATCTTTACATTATTAGAAAATCAATTAAAAACTATTTATCCTTTGGTAGTCTCATGAGTTAATTGTTTCCTCAATTAAATTCATGATAAATATATCCTGTACTCTTATTTTCAATCAGTTGTGTTGTTTGCTGTAGCTTTAATTATTTTTTTGTGTTATTTCATTCTCATCAATTGATGGGCATATGTTATAATTTATTTGGATTTTTTTTTTTTTTTTTATTATGTATAATATTGAAAATAAGAATACTGTATTCTTCACATATATAATAATTCACATTTCATTTTGACCAACATGTGTCAAGCAATGCCACTTACAGCAAACCCATGTTAACGTGTATGCGCAATTCCATTTTCGCGATCATTGCGCAATGATTCCAAGCGGAATTACGCATCCGTCATTTGACCAACATGTGTCAAGCAATGCCACTTACAGCAAACCCATGTTAACGTGTATGCGCAATTCCATTTTTGCGATCATTGCGCAATGTTTCCAAGCAGAATTACGCATCCGTCATTTGACCAACATGTGTCAAGCAATGCCACTTACAGCAAACCCATGTTAACGTGTATGCGCAATTCCATTTTCGCGATCATTGCGCAATGATTCCAAGCGGAATTACGCATCCGTCATTTGACCAACATGTGTCAAGCAATGCCACTTACAGCAAACCCATGTTAACGTGTATGCGCAATTCCATTTTCGCGATCATTGCGCAATGATTCCAAGCGGAATTACGCATCTGTCATTTGACCAACATGTGTCAAGCAATGCCACTTACAGCAAACCCATGTTAACGTGTATGCGCAATTCCATTTTCGCTCTGTGACGCATATTCTGTAGAGTGCAATAAACATCATTCCTATTTCATGTGTCATTAATCTAAAATCAGATATCTAAACATCATATGTAGTGTATGTTGTGAGATCTGTATAGGTTTAGTATCTGACTATATACACATTTTTAAAAAAATAATCAAATATTAAGATATTATATGAAGTTGGATAGTTACCTGGTTCAGATTCTCCACCAGCTCCTCCCAGGCCACCGGACGGAGAAGCAGCTGCCATGGCCCCCGCGTCAGGACTTTCAGATCCCGCAGCTGGGAGGGAAGAAGAGGAGGCCGAGGATGGTGAGGATCTAAATCTTTTGGGGACCCGGAGATTGAGGAGCTCGCATAAAGTCACCTCATAAGGGAGTAGGTATAGTTTCCGCGGGGCCTTTCTTTGGCCCCCTCTTTTACGGGCTTGTACCCAGTCCCTTATGAGGTTGACTTTTTTTGTCAAGCGCAACCTCATATCTCCGAATCTCCTCATGATTTGATCCTGGCTCCTCTGGACACCACACACCAATTTAACCGCATTGGTGATAGACTCCCAGAGGGCCTTCTTAACAGGCGCATCTGTCGACCTCCTCTTGTTCCCAAACAGCTGGGGATAAAAGTCCTTGACGGCATGGACCAGTGCAGCGCTCTCCTGCTTGGTGAACCTGGGAGGTTTCATGCCTGCTGGGTTGTAGAATAATATAATAATTATAATAATAATAATATATATATACGCCTGCAGGCATTAGAGAACTGACAAAGATGGCAACGTGTAATGGACTTTTATATGGTGAAGTAAACATGAGATGCACCATGGGACAAGTTATCTGTACATCTGATTGGATAAAAGTTGGAAATATTGTTAGAATGTCTGTGAGACCATCCTGACTCAAGTTGTGTTTGTGTGATGAACTCTGATTGGCCGTTCCTTAATGTTTCATATCTTAGCAACTTCCATACACATACCTCCTGGTGGTGCTGTTACTTCATTTTTCATGTAGAAGTATTTGTAACTCATGGGCCTGTCATGCGGATATGTGTGACGCCGATTTAATATCCGTGATCCGTTAAATATTAATGTTTAAATTCTCTTTAAAATCTAATACTGTCACATTATTAAATGTTGTCGACATTTTTCGGTTTAATAACGGTTTGTTTCTTTAATAGAAATACACATTTAATATTGTATGTCTTTATTGTTCATAAAATCAATTTGTTGACTTATTGTGAAGTATTGACATTGCTCTATTAAATGTATTTATAATGCACATTGATTGTGTGCTATTGCGTGACATTAGACTCTAATGTTTAAAGATGCAAATCTGGTGTTTCAAGATCCGTTTCCCACGCCACATTTCTGAATGTTCAAATTCAGGTTATAATGTCAGTAACTTGGATAATCTGTTTATAGATGTTAAACTACAGGTTTGTTTGTTATTAGTAAATAAACCTCGAGCTTGTATTTGTCTGAACTGCTCATATATGTTATTGTGCAATGGCGTCTTTATTTTTAAATAGACATTAAAAACAAACAATTGTATCAAATGATCTGTAGAGATAGAAAATTGTTTAGACTTTAAAATGAAAAGCAATTTATCTTTGTATTTAGATATCCTCAACATAAGACATTTAAATGCACATGGTTGAGCCAATCACATAAGGCATCTCTGTGCATCCACCAATCTTCATCTACTGAGCCTATCTCGATATGCTTTTCAAGCAAAGTATGTCAAGATAAGAAGAGAAGTAAATACACTCTTTAAATCTCTTAAAGGGACACTGTCCAAGCAAATGTAGCGTTCGTGATTCCGATTGAGCATGAAATGTTAAGCAACTTTATAATTTACTCCAATTCTCAAATGTTAAGAATTATCTTGTTATCTTTCTTTGCAAATCAATAATGATATTTTAGATTACGGACAATTTTTGCAAAAACCTGGGTTGTCCTTGATGATTGTTGGATAAATTAATCCACCCAAAAAAAAAAAAAAATTCTGTCCAGAGTACTGAAGCCAATAAATTATCAATTTAATGCCTTATTTTTAAAGTAATGATAGCAACATCACGAGGAACATTGATAATATAAGTAAATTTTTAAAGTTGCTTAAAATAGAATACTCGTTCTGAATGTATAAATCATTAATTTTTTAACTGTCTCCCTTTAAGTATATTTTGAGTTCATGTCCCTTTAAGGAGACATTTCACAATAATGCTTGAAAAATCATAAACCTAGGCACCTTCCTTTTTCAAAATTAGTATAACATATGAGTAAAGCATATTTAGATTAAATTCTGGATTGTTTTACACACTGACTGAAATATATATTGTAAGGGATGTATTTCACAGTCTTCTGCTTCGAGGGACATTAAGCTGTATGTTATTTATGCATTTTGGATAAGATTATAATATTTGAACAACTGAATATGTTTTGTTATTCAATCATTAGATTGTAATTATATATAATCTTGGATTAAATACATATCTACATAGGCTATTTTGATGCTGATTGTTGGTTGCACATAGATGCCTTATATAATTGACTAAGATATGTGCATTGATGTATCTTTTTCTAAGTATATTTCAAGACTGAATGTAATTCTATAGTACTTTATAAATATGTTTAAATTCTTTAATTATTTTTATAAATTCAAGACACAATATACTTTGTGAATGTCCCTTTAAGGACAAAAACATTCGGAATGTTGATTTAACATTGTTGAAAGAAACTAAAGGGGAATGAAAATTATACATAGATATGTGATGTCTAACCCAAGAGGTAAGATTTTAATAAATACATAATATTAATAACTATAATTAAATGTCCCTTTAAATGACTCCACTAGAAAATAAAATCTATTAACATGGCATCCAATAACTAGCTTGTGCAAAATATGAAGTTAAATGACCTACCATTTTTTAATTTAAAAATTATAAATTTAATTAAATAATGTTTTTAGATACCTAAGGAAGATACAAGATCTTATAAAATTAATTTTACATTCAACAACACTGTCACTTTAATGTAAGTGAACCACTTCCCTTCTTAAAAGTGAAACCAAAAACATTTTTGTCAAATTCTGACTACATATCCAAAATTATTTTAACATCGAAGAATTTCACAAGAAAATCATCGATGGATCTCACTCCCCAATTTTTTTTAAAAAGATAGTTTAATTTAATATTCTCTGAATCAGTGGATTTGCTAAAATTAATGCCTAATTTGATCTTATGCATGTGCTTGTCAAATAGACAACTACCAGTCATGGTCATTGTTTTTTATTGACAGATTATATGGATATTTATTATAATCTGATTAAAAGAGGGTATTCAATAATCAAATGTGGATTATTACCATTTAAAAATAATTTAATTTTTTAACAAAAAAAAAAATATATATATATATTCCGTGAAGTCATCAGATGACAATCTGAAATGAAAAAACACAATTTAAATAAGTTAATACACACGTTTTAAAATATTCATAAAATACATTTACAATCATGTGTCTATGCTCTAACTTTGTGCATAATTTGATAAAGATATTTATGATTTGAATTTTTTTATTAAAAACCAAACAAACCATACACCATTATATTGTGTAATAAAAATTAAAATTAAATATCATATTTTCTAATTATACATAATAATGTATATCAAATTTCAATAATAAATATATATGTATGCTGAACATAAATGTAATATTTCATGTCCATTCAAATACCTCTATATCAACTAAAATATGTATTCCTTTTTCTGATTGTGATCCCTAAATATCTAATTATGAACTAAGTATGACTAATGTATGTAAGCTACTAATATTTGACATTCTTGCTGTGATTCTTAACTAGCATGCATTGGTAAACCAACCTGGATAATGCATGGTCTTTGAAAGTCAATTCAGGGGTAAACAGTTGATCTTCAATAGGTGTCTTATTCATCATTTAAAAAATTGAGGACTGTGAAATACCATCTAAAAATTAGAAAATAATCTAAGTGTCTGATTGTGATCCCTAAATATCTAATTATGACTAATGTATGTAAGCTACTAAGATTCAACATTCTTGCTGTGATTCTTAACTAGCATTCATTGGTAAACCAACCTGGATAATGCATGGTCTTTGAAAGTCAATTCAGGGGTAAACAGTTGATCTTCAATAGGTGTCTTATTCATCATTTAAAAAATTGAGGACTGTGAAATACCATCTAAAAATTAGAAAATAATCTAAGTGTCTGATTGTGATCCCTAAATATCTAATTATGACTAATGTATGTAAGCTACTAAGATTCAACATTCTTGCTGTGATTCTTAACTAGCATGCATTGGTAAACCAACCTGGATAATGCATGGTCTTTGAAAGTCAATTCAGGGGTAAACAGTTGATCTTCAATAGGTGTCTTATTCATCATTTCAAAAATAGAGGACTGTGAAATACCATCTAAAAATTAGAAAATAATCTAAGTGTCTGATTGTGATCCCTAAATATCTAATTATGACTAATGTATGTAAGCTACTAAGATTCAACATTCTTGCAGTGATTCTTAACTAGCATGCATTGGTAAACCAACCTGGATAATGCATGGTCTTTGAAAGTCAATTCAGGGGTAAACAGTTGATCTTCAATAGGTGTCTTATTCATCATTTCAAAAATAGGGGACTGTGAAATACCATCTAAAAATTAGAAAATAATCTAAGTGTCTCCAATAGGATACCTCCACAGCCTTATTCTATCAAATAGTTGGCACTTACCATGTGAACATGTCTTTGTATGGTTTTCAAGGTCAGCAGATTTGAAAGATAATGCCAGACATGATCCCATTGGTATTCTTCAATTTCAATCTTGTATTTTTCCACTGTCAGTCTGGGAATTCTTCACTGTCATTCTTCAAATTCTTCCCTTTCAGTCTTTACATGAAGTCATCTCCCTAATGGCATAAATTTTTTAAAGAAAACTACTACTACAAGTGTGTGAATCAGTTCTGTAGCACTCTCCCACCCCCCCATTTCTGAATCAATTTCTGTCACTAGCTTACTAAGCGTGTGTAGCATCTTGTGTTATGTTCTATTAAGTGTGAAGATGAGTCATATTGAGCAGAACGAACCTCTAATGTGTGACATTGAACCATAGTCATGCTAGAGGATAGTTATGCTAGAGGATCCCTTTCTGAGTATTTACATTTTAAGTAATGTGTAAACTAAATACTAGTTTAGAAAATGTATGCCATATGATGTATTTGTGTACAATTCATGCCAGCAACAGTCCATACATTTATACTTACCAGCTGATGTCCTCTTTAAAAACCAGGTGGCAAAGACTTGCTACAGGACTCAATGCACAGAGCATCACCTATATTAATAAATGAAACACATTTTTAGCATGTGATGAACAATCCTAACATGTTTGCACAATTCTCTACTTGTCATTTCCCTAGAGTTCACATCTATTATAATATATAATATTATGCAGGACACTACAGGCTATAACGATCTTAGCCACCTTCTTTGGGTTGTACTGGAGGGCTCCTCCCGACCTGTCCAGGCACCTGAACCTCATCTTCAGGAGCCCGAACATCGGTTCAACCACCGCCCTGGTTCTCTTATGAGCCCTATTGTTGCGCTCCTCAGACACATCAGTCGGGCTACGCAAGGGGGTAATAAGCCAAGGCCGGCTCATGTACCCAGAATCACCTATAAATTAAGAACAGAACATAATTCAAACTGAATCCTTAAAATTGTTTTTCGATTCTAAAAAAAGTTTGTGTACACAATAATCCACTAACAAATGTTTATTTTTTAAAAGAATAATCTAGTTCAATATTATTCTCTATCTTCCCATTTCAGCTAAGACATGCTACATATGCGTATTTCGCCTAAACCAGACCTTGTGTAAAATGGCAACTAAATGGTTACATTGCATTCTCTATCTGAGCATTTAAGGTAAGACATGCTACATATCTGCATTGAACTAACACTAGACATTAGCGGAAAGAGACAATGACATGGTTAAATTGCATTAGTTAATATCTTCCCATTTCAGCTAAGACATGCTACATATGCGTATTTCTCCTAAACCAGACCTTGTGTAAAATGGAAACGAAATGGTTACATTGCATTCTCTATCTGAGCATTTAAGGTAAGACATGCTACATATCTGCATTGAACTAAAACTAGACATTTGCGGAAAGAGACAATGACATGGTTAAATTGCATTAGCTAATATCTTCCCATTTCAGCTAAGACATGCTACATATGCGTATTTCTCCTAAACCAGACCTTGTGTAAAATGGAAACGAGATGGTTACATTGCATTCTCTATCTGAGCATTTAAGGTAAGACATGCTACATATCTGCATTGAACTAAAACTAGATATTAGCGGAAAGAGACAATGACATGGTTAAATTGCATCCTATAGCTGAACATTACGCTAACATTTTAAAACTACAGTGGCAATTGTCTAACTAATTAACCATGTTGTGCACAAATACTCACCAACGAGATAACCAGGGGGCATTTGTCTTTCCTCAAACGGTCTCCACAGGGACGACTGAGCGAGGATGCGGGCATCATGACAAGCTCCTGCAAAATTCGCACACACATGCATAATCCTCATCTGTGCGTCACAAACATACTGCACGTTGAGGCTATGAAAATGTTTACGATTTCTGAAGGGCAAGTCATCAATTGGAGCACGCAGCGCAATGTGGGTACAATCTATGGCTCCCAAGACATTGGGCAATTGAGCAATATCAAAGAATTCCCGCTTCAGGCGCCTCCAATCACCATCATTTTGTGGGAATCCTATGTAATGCTTACTGATCCGTACCATGGCATCCAGAAAGTTATCAAACACCACAGAGAATGTACCTTGAGCCAGGCCATGCATGTACATTTCTCCGGATTGAAAACTCCCGGAGGCCAGGACGTAAGGACAACTTAGCATCTTACTCATGCCGGGAACAGCAGTCCTTATTCTTATACGTGGCTCCAAATGAGGTTTAAGAAGATCTTAAAGGCCAATGAGCTGTTCGCGATTGAGCCGATACTTATCATAAACCTCAAAGTCGCTCATGTTTTCCAAGGTGGGTCTCACCCTGTAGACACGAGGACCTTGAACCAGACGACCCCTTTGTCTCAGTCTGAGCCGCAGAGGCTGCCTGATTTGATCAACAGCTAGTTCGCCAATAGCAGCACCAGCAGCGTCTACCATGTCATCGTCATCCATCTTTCAAAACAGCGTAACAAGGTATGCACTTGATCTGATGTGGATCACAAGTGATGCATTGGCCATGTTGTTTGGGGGATTTATAGTACAATTAGTCCAATGGTAGTGAGTTTGTAATGATTGCTGATTGTATTCACTTGTTTGTATGTGAGCGGCGTGAATGCTTTCACAGTGGGCGTTTTTTTTTTTTGTTTGCTGAAATGTTGTTTTCCCCCAATGAATCTCAATGTGAAAGTGTCAAATATCACACATACAGTGCATGTTTGTAATGTTTGTTCATATGCGTAATCAATATTTCTTAAACGCAATCTTATAGTAACAAGCACACGTCCAGGCTAACATGAATGAAAGTGCATAGTTGAGTATAATGTGCATCGAATGTGATCGATCAATGTTGCTGCAACATTGTTTGAAAACGATAAAGTAACATCTGCCATCTGTAGTATTGTATATATAAGTGATTGCCGAGCTGTCAATATTGTACGCGTCCCTTTCAAATCGCAATAATAATTCAGAACTTCCCGTCTGCCATCTGTAGTATTATATATATAAGTGATTGCCGAGCAGTCAATATTGTATGCGTCCCTTTAAAATCGCTATAATAATTCCGAACTTCCCGTCTGCCATCTATAGTATTGTATATATAAGTGATTGCCGAGCTGTCAATATTGTATGCGTCCCATTAAAATGGCACTAATACTGAAGAACTTCCGGCTGTCATCTGTAGTATTGTATATATAAGTGATTGCCGAGCAGTCAATATTGTATGCGTCCCTTTAAAATCGCTATAATAATTCCGAACTTCCCGTCTGCCATCTGTAGTATTGTATATATAAGTGATTGCCGAGCAGTCAATATTGTATGCGTCCCATTAAAATGGCACTAATACTGAAGAACTTCCGGCTGTCATCTGTAGTATTGTATATATAAGTGATTGCCGAGCTGTCAATATTGTATGCGTCCCATTAAAATGGCACTAATACTGAAGAACTTCCGGCTGTCATCTGTAGTATTGTATATATAAGTGATTGCCGAGCTGTCAATATTGTACGCGTCCCTTTCAAATCGCAATAATAATTCCGAACTTCCCGTCTGCCATCTTTAGTATTGTATATATAAGTGATTGCCGAGCTGTCAATATTGTATGCGTCCCATTAAAATCGCACTAATACTGAATAACTTCCGGCTGTCATCTGTAGTATTGTATATATAAGTGATTTGCGAGCTGACAATATTTATTAATTGTCCCATTCAAATCTCCCTAATAATGCTGTTCCAAACTGTTATTTACGTATATGTTGTATTGTAGTATTGAGTGTTAAAGTTCAGAAAGGGGCGGTACAGTCGTGAATCTGTAATGTGTATGGTTGAATCTTCTAATGACGTCATCATATTATTAACCTGCCTATGTAGTTCTGAAATCCTCATTGTGTTGTTGTATTGCGCTACATTGTTATTGTGTGCTGAATAAAATATAAATGTGTGCTTTGTGGTTGCGTGATGGGTGATGCGTGTTATGTACATCTACGTATATATTGTGATTGTGTCCCATATATGCTGACTTCTATATAGCGGTCTGGCATTGTTGTTCCTTCCCATAAAGTGACATCTGTAATCTGGTGTAATGATGTTCTTCTTGTACGTAATTCCTAATGGTTTATTGTGATGGAATCATGATGTTAAAAGTACAGTAAAATCCATATGTTCTGTTTTGTGATTCCTAGAGAGAATGGAATGTGTTTTTCCCCCATCATTTGAATGCACATGTATGAGTGTATGGTAAAAGTAATGTATGTGCATCCATGACTGATCATGTGTTAAGCCTATGTAGATATGCAGTTGCTGCAAGCATATGAGTTGAATAAATGAAATGCAATAATAAAAGTAAATGAGAGGTGTTTCCCATTGTGTACCGTTTGTGAATCCTGAAATGTTTTAATGATTTTTTGTCCGTTTAAATGTGATTTTTTTTGATAAAAAAGTTTGTTACTAGTGATGTTGATTTTTAGTTGATGTAATGTAAAAGTATGAAACAATTTAATGCTGTTGTGAATATTCAATAAGTACAATCCATAAGTCCACCATAGGGAAATAGTAATTTCTTGATCTATTTATCATAGCTGGGTCTAACGCAGAAAAGCATGTTTTTTTTTTCCTATTTCTAGCGCTGGTATTTGGAGTTTTTAGGTCTACGCTATTTGCGTGCGTTATGGAAATCTGTGTTTCGCGTGCACGAGCACGTCTTCCCCATAGAAGTCAATGGAGGCTCTAAATTTTTTTTTTTTTTTTTCAAAGACTGGTTTTCCTCGTAAAGTGAGTGACGTCATGAGCTTTTGTGAAAAAGTAGCTAAATCGTGTTCATTTTGTAATAAATAACTTTTTTGTGTATGTAATGTGGTGTATATTGTTTGTATTCATCGATGAGTGTATGTTTGTGATAATCTTATTAGTTAGATGTAGCTATATGAGGGTCTTTTCCCGTGTGTCAATGTAAGTCAATGGCAAAATGGATTTGTGTTGTTTTTTTTCTAACACCCGAGATCTCGCAATTTTGATCCTTTGTATTTTGATGAAAAATTATTAAATCATAAAAATAAATATAGTGTAGTGTTTGTATGAGTGTAAGTGTAGTTTGTGTAATATTTGTTTTGTGATTCGTGGATGTTTATTTTGTCGGTATATGTTAACTACTGGGTTTGAGCTGTCGGTAGAGATTTGAGCGTTGGGAGATTTTTGAGTGTCGGTAACTGAACTCTAAATACCGGAGTCCGTAAAATACAAGTGTTAGGAGCCTCTTACGCTGGTTTTTACGGCTAACACCCAACTCTAAATCTAGGCCTTAGTATTTTTAAATTTAGGTAATTGAGGTTAATTTAGGGGGTGTTAGGTTAGGGGGCTTAGTAATTTAATTAGTTATTTGCATTGTGGAGGTTTGGCGGTTTAGAGGTTAATAGTTTTATTAGGATTATTGCGTTGTGTGAGTTTCATTGTTTAAGGGTATAAAAGTTTTATTAGGATTATTGTGTTGTGTGGGTTTGGTGATTAAAGGTTAATAGATTTATAAGGTTTGTTGCAATGTGGGTTAATGGCCGAATAGGGGTTAATAGTTTTAATACATTTATTAGGTAGTTTGCGATGTAGGGGTTGGCGGATTTAGAGTATAATACTTTTATTAGGTAGATTGTGATGTGGGTGAATAGCGGATTAGGGGTTAATAGTTTAATTAGGCATATTGCGTTGTGGGGTTTGTCGGTTTAGGGGTTAATACTTGTATTATTAGTTCTGATGTGGGTTTGATGGTGGATATATGGGTTTTATGTGTCAAGTTTATTTTTGGGAGGCGTGTTAGACTTTTATGGGAGATTTTACTTTTTTTTTATTTTCTTAGGCGCCAGCAGTTTCTAAAGTGCCGTTAGTCACTGGCGACTCCAGAAATTTGTATTTACCTTATTTCTGGACATCGCTAGTTTATCCAACTTACGGCACTTTATGAACTGCCGGTGGGGTTTATGTGATACCCCGATGTGCGAGGTGAAATTACAAGCGGTGTGGGTTTCAGCAGTTGCGCTGAAGCTTGCGCCGCATATGTAATCTCACCCATAAAGTATTCATATTTTAAGTTATCCGTTGAACTATGTACAAATGTGTAAAATTATTATATCTAAAGAGATTTCACATAAGTATAGTGTACTGTCATTTTATCTTGGCACATAAGTGTTAGCTTTAGGAATATGTTGTGAAAGTTGAAAAATATTTTAAGTAAGGCAGCTATAAAAAAACAGAAAAATAATGTAATAAATGCATTTACCATTATATAGCTTTTTCCATGAAATTAGCATGATGATTAAATTCATTATTTACGTTCATTATAACGGTGGATTGATCATGTTTTAGATAAAATGATACTTACTATATAGATATGATATATTGAAATTGTATAACACAATGGACATGTAATTAAGATTTTTTGTTTATTAAAAAAAGTTTTAGCGACACAGATACCTGACCTGGAGATAAAATTGGCCGATATGGAGGACAGATCCAGACGGAATAACCTAAGGTTCCGGGGGATATCTGAAGAAATTGGATCACAAGACTTGGAGTCTCATATTCTGGAATTCTGTAAAATCATACTACCCTCTTCGGACCCGACGGACTTCATCCTGGACAGAGTTCACAGAGTGGCAAGACCACGATCAGTATCACAAGATAAGCCGAGAGATGTTCTTGCTAGGGTGCATTTTTTTACCCATAAAGAAAAGATAATGAGGGCATTGGCCAACAAACCACAGCTACCAGACAAATTTCAACACATTTCGGTTTTCCCGGATATTTCAAGCAACACTCTGCAAAGGAGAAGAACTTTTAGAAATATAACGCAAATTCTGAGAACAGAGAATATAAGATATAGATGGGGCTACCCGACAAAACTGATTGTTGCCAAAAATGGGGAAACACACACCATTATTACCCTTCAGGAAGGCTTCGACCTACTAAAAGAGTGGGGGCTGGTGGCACCAGATCCTCGTTCCAGAAATGTCCCAACAACTTCCAAAAATGGGTCTGACCCGCCTATCCTGACCTCACAGCCTAAAATCCGAGCTGGAGCCCCGGATTTCACTCCTAGGCCACAAAGACCTATTATTTGATTGTTGTTCTCTTTGAATAATGTTTGTTTATATTACTGTAACTGCTAAGATAACACCTGTTTTATTAACCATAACTGTTCTCAATTTTGTCTACTTTTACCCTGCCTGGGTGCCTGTTCCGCGCAGGGGATGAGGAAGCTTGGGAACTCTTTTGAGAGACAGTAACCTTGTTCCTAGACATCTTACCTCCATGCTTTAAACACCCCGGCTTTAACCCAAAAACTGGGGGCTGTGGGTATCTCCCCTCCCCTGTGTGGTGCAGGTGACAGGTGGCCTAATTAACAATTGGTAAAATCTGTTCCAAGTAGTTGAATTTAGACATACCTATACTTGAATCTATAGACGGGTATAGGACAGTTTAATCGCACTCAATGTTAAGCTATGTTTCTAAACCAAACCGTTTGAGTTAATCTTGTTTTCCTATAGTTCATACTCCCCCGTAGATAGTCAATCTACTTATACCAGTTGGTGTATTTATAACACACCCCCCCCCATATACGCTAAGTATATTAGTAACATCCCCTTCTAAGGGGACTGGAGAAGTCAGTCTATCTCTTCGGCTATACTTCTCCTTTTGGTGATCCGTTGGGTCACCAGATTTGCTTAGACATTTTCAGTTGTACACAGATAAAAATTGAATATTTTTGATACAAACTTGTTTCCACAGGCTATGTTCTTCCTTCTTTCTCCTTCTTGTTTCCTAATTTGACACCTGTTTCTGAGTACGTATATCTTCACCTAACCTTATTTCTACTCTAAGTGATAGGTACAGATCCTTTGGAGACAGACTTCTTGTGCTTTCCTTGGACATTGACCTGCTCATACTGACTTGAAAATTAGGTGGTCGTATCTTGGTGTGCAGATCCAGGTGGGGTGAGTCTTCTACCTAACCGTCACTTCTCCCTCAGTTCTGTTTTCCCCCTTCCACCCTCCCTGGCCATTAGATCCGCCATGTCGACAATTTCCAGTAACATCTCTTTTGCAACACTAAATGCTAAGGGACTTAATTCCCAAGACAAAAGAAGTATGCTTACAAACACCATGAAAAATCTTAAAATACAAGTCATTTTTTTACAAGAAACCCATTGGCTAGCATCCTCACAAGCCCCATACAGAACCCCAGACTATCCCACAGTGATTCTGGCCTCTTATACTGAAAAATCTAGAGGTGTAGCGATTGCTATACATAGAACTATATACACTATGAGACTATTTTTGTAGAGGCGGATACCCAAGGGAGATATTTACTACTTACCTGTAAACTTAATGGTATTCTGTTCACCTTGGTAAACATATATGCTCCCAATCAAGCGCAACCCAAATTTCTGAAAGGGATTTTGTCCAAAATTGAGAAATATAAAGTTGGAACCCTAGTCCTGGGAGGAGATTTCAATATGGTATGGGATGCCCAAATAGACAAAAAGCTTCAGAAGGGGAAAAGCATCGATGCGTACACTATAAATACGGCCAACAAATTCCGCCAATACATAGTCCAACATAACCTATATGATATCTGGAGGGCACAACACCACAGTGATAGAGATTATACCTACTTTTCTAGACCTCATCACTCCTACTCAAGGCTAGATCACTTTTTCTCTGACTCCTGGACTCTGAATAGAGTGCTAGAGTCGCATATCAGGGTTTGTTCATGGTCTGACCATGACATCCTCACTTTTACCCTAACCACTGATCTAACCAACACAACTAGGCCTAGTTGGAAATTCCCGAAACAAGCACTTCATGATAAAATCTTCAAGACATCCCTCAAGAACTCCATTGCTGAGTTCTTGAGACTTAATGAGACCCCAGGTATGCCATCTCAAACGATATGGGCTGCCTTGAAAGCATACGTGAGAGGGATTTGTATTAGAAGACAGGCGACACTGAGGCGGCAGTCAGGTGCACCCTTAGGCCTTCTTATGTCTGAACTAAGACAGGCGGAGCAGGGCAATAAAAATTCCCTGTCAATCTCTCTATCTGATAAGATTAAGCAGCTCAGGGCGCAATTGGCAGACAGAGAGCTGGAGAGAGTGAAAGAGTCCTTCATTCGATTTAAGAAGTTACTATACTGTCAGGGCAATAAAGCCTCAACGTTACTAGCTCACAAACTGAGAGGTAGGACCGCTGCAGCCAGAATCTTGGCACTCCAACGGGGGACCATATTGGTCACATCCCCTAAGGAAATTGGAGAAACTTTCGCGGCCTATTACTCGGATTTATACAACCTCCAACCCTTAATGGCTGGGAAGGAGTCCTCTGTTCAGGAGGTGGTTGACTTTTTGCAAAGCCTCAACCTACCCAGTCTATCAGAGGAAGATAAAGAAACACTCAAGGCCCCATTCTCCATATCGGAAATTAACCTTGCCATTAAACATACTCAAAATAATAAAGCCCCGGGCCCTGACGGATACCCGGCAGCTTTCTATAAACTCTTTAAGGTGGAATTAAGTAAGATCCTCCTTGGTGTCTTCTCGGAAGCTCGAGAGTCGGGGTCGTTCGCTAAGGAATACTTACAAGCAACGATACTACCGATTCCCAAACCTAATAAAGATCCCTCACAGTGTAGCAGCTATAGACCAATATCACTGATTAATGGAGATGTAAAGCTCTATGCTAAACTCTGGGCTAATCGTCTAAACACCCTACTTCCAGGGGTGATACATAATGATCAAGTCGGGTTTACCTTTGGCAGAGAAGGACCCGACAATACCAGAAGAACACTAGATATCCTCATGGAGGCATCCAGACTAAAACTACCCATGCTGGCCCTGTCTTTAGACGCAGAAAAAGCGTTCCACAGGGTCAGATGGGACTACTTATGGTGTACGCTGGCCCAATTTGGTATACCAGATGAAGTTATAACAGCGATACAAGCCCTATACTCCTGCCCAACTGCGGTGGTTAAGGGCATGGGATTTGCTTCCCCGGAATTACATATTACCAATGGCACCAGGCAGGGTTGTCCCCTGTCACCCCTAATCTTTACATTGGCCATTGAACCTTTGTCCCAAGCCATTAGGAACTCAAGTCCAATACATGGGGTGAAATTTGGGAGAGTCACTGCAAAGATAGCGTTATTTGCGGATGACGTTACTCTATTCCTCACAAACCCACTGGGCTCCTTGACAATACTGCTAGATCTTCTTTCCAAATTCGGGACATATAGCTATTACAAAGTTAACGTCTCTAAAACAGAGGCCTTGCCGCTTGGCATCCCTGCATTTGAATTAGATGTTCTACGAACATCATACTCTTTTCAGTGGTCCCGCGCTACCATTCGGCATCTTGGGGTACAACTGGGCCCTGACCCGAAATCTGTACTTGCCATCAACTATTCGGATATAATTCAGGAGGTCACTGAGCTCACCACTTCCTGGAGCCTCAAAGAACTGTCATGGCTGGGTCGCATCGCCTCTTTTAAAATGACAATTCTACCTAAAATTCTTTATTATTTCAGATGTATCCCCCTCAATGTACCCAGTGCTCTGATAGATACACTCCAATCTATTGGCCAAATTTACATATGGGGAAAGTCTAGGCCTCGAATTGCTGCGAAAATACTCCAGAAAAAATAAGAATGGGGAGGAGTAGCGATGCCTAGCATACGTGGATATTATGAGGCAGCCAGACTATCGCATATTACAGCGTGGGCAGACAAAGGGGAACCTCAGGGATGGAAGAGTATAGAAAATTCTGAGCTGCCCAGAGGGCTGAACTTGGCAGATTTGCCCTGATCCCTGAATATCAACTAGACATGCTGAGAATTAACAATGTTATTGTCAGGGATAACCTTAAAATGTGGCGTACTCTTAGAAACCTGCCTGAGGTTGCTCCCCATCCATCCCCTATACACTCCCTACCCGCTTTGCTTGCAGCCTTACCAGATACACATGTTCAGCAATGGAGACATTGGGATCTGAATCTGGTCTCTCAGCTATACCCCTCGGGTACTTTGGTCACTCCAGACGATATCAAATCAGTTGTACAGGACCCTCCCGTATGGGCCATATTTGAATACTCCAGGCTATATGCCTTCCTGATGTCTTGGGGGTTTTCTAAGGCTTCCCTTAGACCACTGACCAACTGGGAGAAATTGTGGCAGCTGCAGGTTAAGACCCCTAGAATCATATCATTCCACTACAACCTACTGCAATCATCTACAAACAAAGAAAGACCCTGGCAACTTAGAGCTTGGGAAGGAGACCTTTCCAGACCAATCTCTGACAAACACCTTCATCTTGCTATGACACTAACCAAAAAGACTCTGCACTGTGCGAACACTCTTGAGTCATATATGAAACTATTTTTGAGATGGTACTACACCCCCTCCAGATTATCGCAGATGTTCCCTACAGCTTCCTCTTTATGCTGGAGAGGATGCGAGCTGAGAGGTTCAGACTTATGGCTCCAAGTATCTACCCTTTGCCTCAATCTTGGAATGACAGTGCCACTAACCTCTGACATGGCCCTACTACACATATTCCCGAGTGATATTCCTACACCCTTAACTAAGCTAATAGTTTTCATACTCGCGGCCACTAAATTGGCAATAGCTAGAGCTTGGAGACAGACCCAGCCCCCAGACATGGTAGCTATCACATCTATAATACAGGTCTATGCCAAGATGGAACAGGGTTATTACTTAAATGCTGATAGAGAGGAACTTTACTGGCAAATATGGGAACCCTGGTTCCACTACCAGGAAGATTGTAGTCAGACGGCTTTAAGAGATAGGACCACCAATCATGATAGAATCATGCCCCTGGAGTAGGGCTCTTCCTCTGCCCCCAATGGTCTCTGTCTGCTGACCACCATTCTTTTTCCCCTATCTTACCTCTTATGCCCCTCTCCCACTCCCCCTCCCCCCTCCCCTATAACATGAGTCCCTCTGCCCTCCCCATTCCACCCCCCCCTCTCCTCCCCCCCCCTTTTTCCTTGTGATCGTCTGCCCCACCTGGAGATGCACGCCACAAAAGGTCAGTCGAACATTGTAATACATTTTTACCAACAGTTGAGAATTAAAACTCCTCTGCGGTTGAGTCCATATCTAAAATCATCATGATACTTCAAATATGACAAATAGGCCCAGCTTATATACATCTACTGTGACCCTTGATCAGTGGTTCATATCTGCTCTCCTTGGTCTGTGCTTGATGGCTTGAGGTCTCTCCCCCTTCTCTATGCTTTCCCTATCCTTCTGCACTCACTTCCCCCCCCCTCCCTCTCTCCCTTTCTCCCCTTTCTACCTTTAATACCCCCCTCCATTTTTTGCTTTCTCTTTCTTAGAGGTTCTTTACCTCACTCGGAGACATGTGTCGCGAATAGCCTTTTAAGTTGTTTAGATTAATATGGTAAAGGATCTCACTCAGTTGATTGGTCGACGCTACTATGCTACCATGGTCACACTTGTAATATGGTGTTGCACCAATCAAAACAGTCAGGTGTTGCTAAAACTGCTTGTTCATTCTGTTTTCTTTCATATCCTGGAGAAATATGCTATATATCTGATATTACTTACAATTGTTCATGGAGATACTTTTATTAAGACTTCTGTTACATCTGTATGTACAAAGTGAGTTGATTACTCTATATTTGTCATTGTCAAGCTTACTTTAATATGAAAATAAAATAAATATTATTAAAAAAAAAAAAAAAGTTTTTTAATTTTTCTTTTTCTTTAAAAAAACACAAAATATTTTTATTTTTATATTTTTTTTTTCAAAAGGGAAATTTTTAATGTAATATATATTCTAATTAATTTCATATTTTAAATTATGAATTTGCAGTTATGATTAAAAACGGTCTTATGTATAGTTATTCTATAACGGCTAGATTTAGAGTTTTGTCGGTAACGACCCGCGTAGCTAACGCTGGCTTTTTTCTGGCCGCACCTTTAAAATAACTCTGGTATTGAGAGTCCACAGAATGGCTGTGTTAGGCTCCAAAAAAGGAGCGTATAGCATAATTTAACGCCACTCAAACTCTCGATACCAGAGTTGCTTACGGAAGCGGCCAGCTTCAAAAACGTGTTTGTGCACGATTTCCCCATAGGAAACAATGGGGCTGTTTGAGCTGAAAAAAAAACCTAACACCTGCAAAAAAAGCCGCGTTCAACTCTTAACGCAGCCCCATTGTTTGCTATGGGGAAACACTTCCTACGTCTGCACCTAACACTCTAACATGTACCCCGAGTCTAAACACCCCTAACCTTACACTTATTAACCCCTATTCTGCTGCCCCCGCTATCGCTGACCCCTGTATATTATTTTTAACCCCTAATCTGCCGCTCCGTAAAAAGCCGCTACTTACATTATCCCTATGTACCCCTAATCTGCTGCCCCTAACACCGCCGACTCCTATATTATATTTATTAACCCCTAATCTGCCCCCCACAACGTCGCCTCCACCTGCCTATACTTATTAACCCCTAATCTGCCGTGCGGACTGCACCGCTATTATTATAAAGTTATTAACCCCTAATCCGCCTCACTAACCCTATAATAAATAGTATTAACCCCTAATCTGCCCTCCCTAACATCGCCGACACCTAACTTCAAACATTAACCGCTAATCTGCCGACTGGAGCTCACCGCTATTCTAATAAATGTATTAACCCCTAAAGCTAAGTCTAACCCTAACACTAACACCCCCCTAAGTTAAATATAATTTACATCTAACGAAATTAATTAACTCTTATTAAATAAATTATTCCTATTTAAAGCTAAATACTTACCTGTAAAATAAATCCTAATATAGCTACAATATAAATTATAATTATATTATAGCTATTTTAGGATTTATATTTATTTTACAGGTAACTTTGTATTTATTTTAAACAGGTACAATAGCTAAAATAGTTAAAATAATTACAAAATTACCTGTAAAATAAATCCTAACCTAAGTTACAATTAAACCTAACACTACACTATCAATAAATTAATTAAATAAAATACCTAAAATTACCTACAATTAAACCTAACTGTACACTATCAATACATTAATTAAATACAATTTCTACAAATAAATACAATGAAATAAACTAACTAAAGTACAAAAAATAAAAAAGAACTAAGTTACAAAAAATAAAATTTTTTTACAAACATCAGAAAAATATTACAACAATTTTAAACTAATTACACCTACTCTAAGCCCCCTAATAAAATAACAAAGCCCCCCAAAATAAAAAAATGCCCTACCCTATTCTAAATTACTAAAGTTCAAAGCTCTTTTACCTTAACAGCCCTGAACAGGGCCCTTTACGGGGCATGCCCCAAGAAATTCAGCTCTTTTGCCTGTAAAAAAAACCATACGATACCCCCCTACATTACAACCCACCACCTACATACCCCTAATCTAACCCAAACCCCCCTTAAATAAACCTAACACTAAGCCCCTGAAGATCTTCCTACCTTATCTTCACCATACCAGGTTCACCGATCGATCCAGAAGAGCTCCTCCGATGTCCTGATCCAAGCCCAAGCAGGGGGCTGAAGAGGTCCATGATCCGGCTGAAGTCATCATCCAAGCGGGAGCTGAAGAGGTCCATGATCCGGCTGAAGTCTTCATCCAAGCGGGAGCTGAAGAGGTCCATGATCCGGCTGAAGTCTTCTATCAACGGCATCTTCAATCTTCTTTCTTCGGGAGCCATCATCTTCCATCCGACGCGGAACATCCTCTTCTCCCGACGCCTACTCGCCGAATGATGGTTCCTTTAAATGACGTCATCCAAGATGGCGTCCCTCGAATTCTGATTGGCTGATAGGATTCTATCAGCCAATCGGAATTAAGGTAGGAATATTCTGATTGGCTGATGGAATCAACCAATCAGAATCAAGTTCAATCCGATTGGCATTGAGAGAAGAGGATGTTCCGCGTCGGATGGAAGATGATGGCTCCCGAAGAAAGAAGATTGAAGATGCCGTTGATAGAAGACTTCAGCAGGATCATGGACCTCTTCAGCTCCCGCTTGGATGAAGACATCAGCCGGATCATGGACCTCTTCAGCTCCCGCTTGGATGATGACTTCAGCCGGATCATGGACCTCTTCAGCCCCCTGCTTGGGCTTGGATCAGGACATCGGAGGAGCTCTTCTGGATCGATCGGTGAACCTGGTAGGGTGAAGATAAGGTAGGAAGATCTTCAGGGGCTTAGTGTTAGGTTTATTTAAGGGGGGTTTGGGTTAGATTAGGGGTATGTGGGTAGTAGGTTGTAATGTTGGGGGGGGGGGTATTGTATGTTTTTTTTTACAGGCAAAAGAGCTGAATTTCTTGGGGCATGCCCTGCAAAGGGCCCTGTTCAGGGCTGGTAAGGTAAAAGAGCTTTGAACATTAGTAATTTAGAATAGGGTAGGGCATTTTTTTATTTTGGGGGGCTTTGTTATTTTATTAGGGGGCTTAGAGTAGGTGTAATTAGTTTAAAATTGTTGTAATATTTTTCTAATGTTTGTAAATATTTTTCTATTTTTTGTAACTTAGTTCTTTTTTATTTTTTGTACTTTAGTTAGTTTATTTCATTGTATTTATTTGTAGGAATTGTATTTATTTTATTTATTGATAGTGTAGTGTTAGGTTTAATTGTAGATAGATATAGGTATTTTATTTAATTTATTTATTGATAGTGTAGTGTTAGGTTTAATTGTAACTTAGGTTAGGATTTATTTTACAGGTAAATTTGTAATTATTTTAACTATTTTAGCTATTAAATAGTTCTTAACTATTTAATAGCTATTGTACCTGGTTAAAATAAATACAAAGTTACCTGTAAAATAAATATTAATCCTAAAATAGCTATAATATAATTATAATTTATATTGTAGCTATATTAGGATTTATTTTACAGGTAAGTATTTAGCTTTAAATAGGAATAATTTATTTAAGAAGAGTTAAATAATTTCGTTAGATTAAAATTATATTTAATTTTGGGGGGTTTTAGTGTTAGACTTAGCTTTAGGGGTTAATACATTTATTAGAAAAGCGGTGAGCTCCAGTCGGCAGATTAGGGGTTAATAATTTAAGTTAGGTGTCGGCGATGTTAGGGAGGGCAGATTAGGGGTTAATACTATTTATTATAGGGTTATTGAGGCGGGAGTGAGGCGGATTAGGGGTTAATAACTTTATTATAGTAGCGGTGCGGTCCACTCGGCAGATTAGGGGTTAATAATTGTAGGTAGGTGGAGGCGACGTTGAGGGGGGCAGATTAGGGGTTAATAAATATAATATAGGGGTCGGCGGTGTTAGGGGCAGCAGATTAGGGGTACATAAGTATAACGTAGGTGGCGGTCGGCAGATTAGGGGTTAAAAAAATTTAACCAAGTGGCGGCGATGTGGGGGGACCTCGGTTTAGAAGTGCATAGGTAGTTTATGGGTGTTAGTGTACTTTAGAGTACAGTAGTTAAGAGCTTTATGAACCGGCGTTAGCCCAGAAAGCTCTTAACTACTGACTTTTTTCTGCGGCTGGAGTTTTGTCGTTAGAATTCTAACGCTCACTTCAGACACGACTCTAAATACCGGAGTTAGAAAGATCCCATTGAAACGTAGGATACGCAATTGACGTAATGGGATCTGCGGTATGGAAAAGTCGCGGCTAAAAAGTGAGCGTTAGACCCTATTTTGAATGACTCCAAATACCGGCGGTAGCCTAAAACCAGCGTTAGGAGCCTCTAACGCTGGTTTTCAAGGCTACCGCCAAACTCCAAATCTAGGCCTAAGAATGCTATCATAAGATTGTGTTGATGCATCTTACAATGAAGATGTGCTTTCAAATATATTTTGCTAATAAGAAAACAGCATATCAAGATATGTATTTATAACAGATCAGTTGTTTAATTAATGCCTATTTGTTTTTTCAGTGTTTATGTGTGTATAACTCAGTATGCAGGAACAGAGACACAGAACAAAAGAAAGTATTTTCTTGAAAAACTTTACTGAAGCAATGAAATGAAACAGCAGGTAAATCAATTTGAGTTCACAACCTAACTTGATGATAATCACTAAAAGTCTTTGCAAAAATATTGTTGACAATATACTGGTGTATGGAAGTAGGAAAAGAATACCTAAGGAATAATAAGCATAAGTCTCTCAACAAGCACAGGCTACCCAGCGGGCACTGTTGGTGAGAATTTTTTAGAAGGTATAATAAGCACAAGTCTATCAACAAACACAAGCTACCCAGCGGGTAGTATTGGTGAAGATACTTGGTTTTAGGAACAAGTTGAGCATACACGGGTTTCAAGGTAAGTATGCTCGGTTTCAGGAACTAGGTGAGCATTCACGGGTATCAATGTAAGGATGCTTTGTTTCAGGAACAAGGTGAGCATACACGGGTATCAAGGTAAGTATGCTTGGTTTTAGAAACAAGTTGAGCATACAAGGGTATCAAGGTAAGTATGATTGGTTTCAGGAACAAGGTGAGCATACACTGGTATTAAGGTAAGTATGATTGGTTTCAGGAACAAGGTGAGCATACACAGGTATCAAGGTAAGGATGCTTGGTTTCAGGAACAAGGTGAGCATACACAGGTTTCAAGTAAAGTATGCTTGGTTTCAGGAACAAGGTGAGCATACATGGGTATCAAGGTAAGTATGCTTGGTTTCCGGAACAAGGTGAGTATACACAGGTATTAAGATAAGCATGCTTGATTTCATGAACAAGGTGAGCATACACAGGTATCAAGGTAAGTATGCTTGGTTTCAGGAACATGGTGAGCAAACACAAGTATTAAGGTAAGGATATTTGGTTTCAGGAACAAGGTGAGCATACACAGGTATCAAGGTAAGTATGCTTGGTTTCAGGAACAAGGTTTGCATACACGGTTACCAAGGTAAGTATGCTTGGTTTCAGAAACAAGGTGAGCAAACACAGGAGCCAGGTATGTATGCTCTGTATGGGTAATAACTCTGCAGGGAGTGAAGGGCTTATTGCACTTTATTGGAACTCCCACACCTGATTCCTCCAGGTTGGAGTTCCTGTAATCAACTGGATGACTCTTTAAATCCTAGGCACGCACATAGGGAGTTGCAGCACAGAAGCTTAAGATGGATCTCAGCGTCTATCCATGTGGGACACAGAGAAGGGGTGCGGTGGTCTCGGCGCACACTGAGACTGGGTCCTCCAGGTACGAGTCCTGACAGTATGTGTGTCTTGCTTTTTTTTTTTTTTTTTTTTTAAAGTAATTTTTATTGAAGATATATCAAAGCAAGGTGATAACATTACAACAATAAACATTAAGTTTGAATATCTTCCAACGATCGAACAAATCTCAAAAGAATAATAGAGATAAATTATGCATCTCCTTGGAATGTCAGGGTAAGCATTTGTATAGTACATATGTTAACTAATATGTCCGCACGCTTGACCTTTGAAACATTCTCTGCTAGGTAACCATATTGCTTACAATATGCTATGCATCAAATTACTGAACTAACTCAAAATATGTAAGTTATATAACTTTGAGGGAACATAGATATGATGATAAATACTATAGTCAGTTTGTACACCACAACAAATATTATGCAAACCTCTAATAGCAAACTCGAATTGTAGTATGTTATCCAGGTGGGATAAGGGGTAAGGGGGGGGGGAGGGGAAAGGGATGCATCCTGAAGTGGAGAGGGAAAGGGAGGAAGAGGAGAGAGGGATCAGAGTAGGGGAAATGAGGATCAGCTAGAGTCTGGTCTATAGAGAGGGTGGGGAAGACATAGTTAAATACAGCATATTCACCTAGGGTTTTCCTGGTAATGGAACCATGGTTCCCATATAGCCCAATACAGGTCCTCCCTATCCATTCTTGAATAGAAACTTTTTTCCATTTCAGCAAAGTGTTTAATAATATGAACTACCTCAGTTATGTCTGGGGGCGATGTTAGTTTCCAGGCTCTTGCTATGGTGAGTTTCATAGCAGCAAATAGGAAGATGACCAATTTAGATCTCTCAGAGGGTGTAGATTTTGGGAAGAAATGATGAAGATGAAGGAGAACTATCTCTGGTTTGGGTGGTAATGATAGTCCCATTTCTTTACATATGTGAAATACTTTATTCCAACATGGTGTTAGGGCTGGACAGCTCCACCAAACATGCAGGTCAGTTCCTCTTTCGCCACACCCGCGCCGGCACAGGGGGGAAGAAAGTGGAAATATCTGTGATAGTCTGGCAGGCATGTAGTACCACCTGAGGAGGATTTTCATATGGGATTCAATGGAATTTGCACAGTGTAAAGTTTTCTTAGTCAATGTTATGGCTTAGTGTAGGTTCTCATCTGTAATGGTTATAGACAGGTCATATTCCCAGGCTTTGAGTTGCCAAATTCTGTCAGAGTTTGATGATTTCTGGATTAGATTGTAATGTGTGGATATAGTCTTGGGGAGTCTTGTTTTTAATGTGCCTTGCTTTTTTCATATTTGATTGGCCCACACTGGTGCTTTTTTTTCTTCCTTTACACTAAGCTTTTCCTACTACTCTTTCAATTAATCACACACACACTCCTTTTACTCACATTCCTTTCACCTTGTGTCCTCAAAATTACTCCTTTCTCTCATCACACTTTAACTCTTTATCCCTATAGTGTATGTTTTATAAAACAAAGATTTTGTGTGTATGTGAAGTTAGGTAGAGTTGCATGTGAGTTGTAATTTTGTACTTTAATGCGAGTAAAACAAATATTGATTTATAAATTTGTTTTTTTTTAAATGCCTTTTAGCAGAGCTCTACCCTATTTTCTTCATATTACAACTAAGCAGATAGAAATAATCTCATTAACATAGAGTATAAAAAATGTATACATGTTTTGATGATGTAATATTTTATCATTGACTGGTTATAACTTTGTTCCATGTAGGTCTAGGAAAAAGCAGATAAAAATGTGAAGGTCAGTGTAAATCCTATGATAATGCCCATAATGTACAAATGCATTGCAGTTATTATACACACACACACACATATATATATATTACACACACACACACATATATATATATATATATATATATATATATATATATAAAAATAAATATATATATATAAAATACACACAAAAGGTAACAGGATGCACAAGCAACGCCTCTTACCGTGGCATTACTACAAGCCCCAGATTACTGAAGAGAGATGTCATTCCAGGTGCTCCAGGAAAGGCCCCTCTAAGGCCTGAATGTAGTAGAAAGGCTTAATATTCCTGGCACTTCGGAAGAGAGCACACGTCGGTTTGGACGTGTGGTCTCTTCAGAAGTGCCAGGAAAATTGAGCCTTCATATATATATATATATATATATATAGTATATGACATACATCCCCACACCATTGGATACATACCTTTATATCGTTGAGGTATGTAGAGGTGAGCATCTGCCGTAACGGTTATCCAATAATACTAGACTACATTCTTTTTTTATTTTTTGTTTCTCCTTTTCCTATACTTGGAGTGCTATTGAAGGCAGCATATATATAACTCAGGCAAGTTTTACAAATGAATACAATTAAATTGCTTATGAAAATCACCCCAAGAATGCATACAAGGTTGTTATACATGGGATATATCAATAATTATGTACCTCATGTCACTGATCTGTGGAATAAAGTAGTGCTTTATAAATTAATAAAACAATATTAAATCACGTATGCTTGTTGCTGAATGTATTATTAAATTTTAATCAATTAATAATGATGCTCAAATTATATTTTATAATCAAAAATCAGATTATAATACTTTGTTTTAAAGCATTTATTCTAGAAAACCCTATAGTCAATCAATATAATTTTAAATATTTAAGAATCTGTATCAGATTAAAAAATTCTGCATCATATGAATATATTCTTCATATGCTTCAGAGTTGTTGTAGTCAATTCTATTTCAATATTCTGTCTTTGATGTTATACTGTATAAACAATTATCTATAGAATATATTACTAGTAGGAAGCTTAGCAACAATTCTTTCTACATATATTCTCTATTGAATACTTGAATCAATTCAATGAAAATCTTCATTGAAAATATGTATTTTTTATTAGCATTATCCAAACACTAAGACTATATTTGCTTTTTGCTTTATTATTCAATATCCATTGCTATATACAATATTAAAATGGCTTAGTTTGTATATTAGATATTTAACAGGATATGTTTCTATATTGTACATAATAGAACCATATGTAGCATTTAATTTGTATTATTCCTATAACAAAGTTTTTTGAATAGTTGTTTTTTTTTAATTTAAATTTTTTCTGGGTTTATTATTTCACTTTATTTTGTTTATGCATTTGTTCTGGCAACCTTTATTTTTAATTCCAGACAGCTAAAAAAAAAAAAGAAAAAGGAATAGAGAATGCAGACATTCTGAATTTCTTTAGGCAATATTATTGGATTTGAAACAAAATCTAATTTTGAATTCTTTATTATATCCTACATTGTTTAATTTCCTGAAAGTATTTGCTAGATATTTTGTAGAACAGGTTACATAACTTCATACAAATAGCAAGACAACTTGTACATATTTTTATTACTAATAACAAAAAAAATGGAATGCCTGACTTTTTTTTTTTTATAAATACATAGAACATATTCTGCTATGTGCAGAACATTAAAATGTGAAATATTTAAATAAATAGTTAATATATATATTATATATATATATATATATATATATATATATATATATATATATATATATATATATATATATATATATATATATAGTATATATCTTTAGCAATGTATTTTTATGTATATCAATGTTAAAGTCCTTTGGCAGCTTTTTTTTTCTAACACACGAGATCTCTTATCTTTGAACCCTTATAACTTTTGTGTGCAATATTTTTTTGGAAATAACTGTACTTTGTAATGTATTTTTGAAGTGTTTTGTGCAACTTTTTAATTTTGCAAAACAGTTAACCACAGCTCTAAAATCGTGGTAATGATTCTAGTGTAAATCGCGATTGCTCTAGCGCAATTGAGTTTTTGCTCATTTTCTAATAGCACAATTAAAAAGGAGTGCAAATGAAACCTTTAGCGCTCTTGTAATCTAGCCCGAAATGTTCCAAATATAGTCTGATAAATCACCCACATGTCACCTGCATTCTTCACTGTCAGCTTCACTATCTAGAAGAGTTAATTAATTTATGATCTAAACAGGGATGTGTTTTAGTCTGGATTCAACTCCCAAACAATATGGGAGAAAAAAAAGATAGTTTCCTGTCATTTGGAGTATAACAAACAAATCTATGTAATTAAAGGGATACTAAACCCAGATTTTTTTCTTTAATGACTCAGATATAGCATGTAGTTTTAAGCAATGTTCTAATGTACTCCTATAAACAATTTTTCTATGATCTATTGGTAAAGCAGGAATTTAAAGCTTAGGAGCCAGCCCATTTTTGGTTCCGCACCTGCGTAGCACTTGCTGATTGGTGGCTAAATATAGCAACCAATAAACAAGCGCTATATAGGGTGCTGAACCTAAAATGGTCCGGCTCCTAAGCTTTACTGTTTTTTCAAATAAAGATAGTAAATTAATGAAGACAAATTGATTATAGGAGTAAAATAGAAAGTTGTTTAAAATTGCATGCTCTATCTGAATCATGAAAGAAAAAAAATGGATTTAGTATCTCTTTAAATTCTTAAATTATAGAAGAAAACTGCTTATATGTTTGTTGCAACTGTGTTCATTCTTCTGATACCTTACCTCCTTTTATCTCTATGAGGATAAAATACTTTTTAACCCATTAACTAATTTGGTATCAGTGCTACTCCCCTTTGCTATTTCAGGACTTTATGTTACAGTGCAGTTATCAGTGGGTTAAGTTTTTTTCATATTAAAACTTTCTGTGCATTACTACCATGATAAATATAAATCTTGTGAATAAGGGGTCAATTTATCAAGCTCCGTATCGAGCTTGATGTCCTGTGTCGGGTTGATTTCTGTCCGCTGCTTCAGAGCAGACGGACAGGTTATGGAGCAGCGGTCCTGTCCTGCTCTGAAGCGGCAGACAGAAATCAACCAGATCGAATACGATCGGGTTGATTGACACCCCCTGCTAGTGGCCGATTGGCTGTGAATCTGCAGGGGGCGGCATCGCACCAGCAGTTCACAAGAACTGCTGGTGCAATGATAAATGCCAACAGAGTATGCTGTTGGCATTTATCGATGTGGGGCGGACATGATACGCTACATAATATCATGTCCGCTCGCACATTAATAAATAGACCACTGAGTGTCAGTGCTGGGTACCTACCTTGAAGTGTGGGACTTTTCATTTTTCTGTATCACCCCAAAAGCAAACGTTACCCCAGATTTTAAACATGCAAACATATTTTCCTCATTTTTAGACCACTGGATCAAATAATGTCTCTTTTCTTATTTTCTCCTCAGCTAGGGTACAATTGGTCACCGATGTGCAATTTGCTGAACCTTCAACACACTTTGGAACCTTGAGAGTGTTTTATATCATTGTGTTTTCCTCATCAAAAGTAAGATACTTGCTTTCAACTTTTTTAAGGTTTGCAACTGACAGCTTTGTGTAGTTGCTGGAAAAAAGTTGGCTAAATGCTAAATAATATTTTTTTTCCTCTTTGTTGTCCATCTCCACTATTTGTGATCTGAGAATTTGCTGTTTAATTTCAAATATTATGTCTTAGATGTAGCATAAGATCATAACTCTGAAGATATCCCCTACAAAATGTACAGCTGCCACACCAATAATCTCGTCTTCCTTTCCACAGGCTTTACTGTATTTCTTTTGAAATTTGTTTTATAGAACATTATTATTGTCTTTACTAGTTGTATTGCAAATACTTTAAAATACTTTAAGGGGTATTGTAATTACAATTTTCTTCTGCAGTATTTTTTTTTTTTTAATTTTTTTAACATAATAGATGGGCCTATATTTTTGGACTGTTCTAAGAACTTGCTTGTTGCAATTGTTTTTCAATAGCCAAACTCCATGTACCATCTGCCTTATTTGAAGGAGCCATCTCTGACTTGTTACTGCAGTAGACAAGGTTAGCAACTGTCATTTTGATAGCATAATCTGTATTGTTGTGAAGTTCATTATCAGGTCTGCCCTGCTGAGCTCATTTATGGACAGATATGTGGCAGAGATATATTTGTAAAGCCAGCCATGTGTCCTTCTACATTTCAGAATTGCGTTAAGCACAATATTCACATTAAATTAGAAGAGAAGGGAGCAAATTCAATAATGAATGTATTTGGCAAATACTTTTTTCCTGCAAATAATTAAACAATTTATATTACAATCCTTTAAGGGCCAGATTACAAGTGGAGCGCTAATTAGAACTTTTGCTAGAGCACTTTTCGCGCTAGAAGTAAACTTGTGGTGTGCTTCAGGTTGAGCTGGTATTATGAGTTGAAAGTAAAAATTTATCAGACTCACGCTAACCTGACTTGCTCAAAATATTGTGTGCATGATAACCTATTCTCCCATAAAAGTCAATGAAGGAAAAAAACAGCCCACTCTCGCGTAAACCCGATTGCCCACTCTCGCGCAAACCTGATTGCATATTCTCATTTGCGCTAAACCAAACATGAAAATATGAATATTTCACATTTCAATGTTCTCCAAATAACAGAATGTGTTCTATTTAAATATAAATAAATATTTCTAAATATACCTGATGGTTTTTTTTGTACAATATATATCTATACCTATATATATATATATACATATATACACATGATTTAATATATAGGTTTAGATATAAACATATATATATATATATATATATATATATATGGTTGTAGAAGATGTGTTTCTAACAGCGCTTACAAAAGAAGCTCCTCCTGTGCATATGTAGATGAGAATACAAAAAATATATATATCCAAAGTGAGTAAGACTGTGTTTTAAACAGTAACAAATAATGCCTTCATTTGCTCACCTGTAAGATCACAGGGTCCTATGATCAACGTCGTAGAACATTTTCGATATTTCTATCCAGGTGTGTCTATTCTTTCCAAATGAAATTGAGTAACCAGACAGTCTGAATGAAGACTGGATAGGTGTTGTAGGACTCCCACTCTAATTCCCCTCCATATGATTGGACAGGGGGTAGATAGAAGGGGTATTCCAATTTATTATGAGCTGATATACGTTTATTTTTAAAAACAAATTTTTATTCCTTATTATAAAAATGTGCAAAAAATGCCAAAAAATATGTTAAAATTTTGAATATATGGTTGTAATTTTAAAACATGTAGTCTATAAGTAATTTACAAACACTATCGCCTAGATTACGAGTGTTGCGGGAAGGTGAAAAAGCAGCATTAACAGGTCCTAATGCTGCTTTTTTATGCCTGCTGGTATTATGAGTCTTGCAGGTTTAGGGGCACTGCACACTTTTTTGGCCTTACCGCAAGCCAACTTACGCAAATTGCGTATAGTCTATTTTCAATGAGACTTCCATAGCGCTGATATCACAAGTTTGTCCTGGGAGGCCAAAAAGTGAGCGGTGCAGCCTATCCCGCAAGATTCCTAACGCATTTTAAAGTCAGTAGTTATGAGTTTTACGCTACAAAGCTGTAGCATAAAGCTCATAAATTAAGTGCTAAAAAGTACACTACACCCATAAACTACTTATTAACCCCTAAACTGAGGCCCTCCCGTATCGTAAACACTTAAATAAAAATATTAACCTATAATCTGCTGCTCCGGACATCGCCGCCACTAGAATAAACATATTAACCTCTAAACCGCTGCACTCCCGCCTTGCAAACACTAGTTAAATATTATTAACCCCTAATCTTCCACCCCCAACGTCACTGCAACTATACTATATTTATTAACCCCTAAGCCTAAGTCTAAACCTAACAGCCCCTAACTTAAATATAATTTAAATAAATCTAAATAAAATTACTATCATTAACTAAATGATTCCTATTTAAAACTAAATACTTACCTGTAAAATAAACCCTAAGCTAGCTACAATATAACTAATAGTTACATTGTAGCTAGCTTAGGGTTTATTTTTATTTTACAGGCAAGTTTGTATTTATTTTAACTAGGTAGAATAGTTACTGAATAGTTATTAACTACCTAGCTAAAATAAATACAAATTTACCTGTAAAATAAAACTTAACCTAAGTTACACTTACACCTAACCTAACCCCACAATTAAATAAATTACCTAAATGAAATACAATTAAATAAATCAAATACAATTAGCTAAATTACAAAAAAACCCACAAAATTACAGAAAATAAAAAACAAATTACAAGATCTTTAAACTAATTGCACCTAATCTAATAGCCCTATCAAAATAAAAAAGCCCACCCAAAATAAAAAAACCCTAGCCTAAACTAAACTACCAATATCCCTTAAAAGGGCCTTTTGCGGGGCATTGCCCCCAAGAAATCAGCTCTTTTACCTGTAAAAAAAAAAATACACACAACCCCCCAACAGTAAAACCTACCACCCACACAACCAACCCCCCAAATAAAACCCTAACTAAAAAACCTAAGATCCCTATTGCCCTGAAAAGGGCATTTAAATGGGCATTGCCCTTAAAAGGGCATTTAGCTCTATTGCGGCCCAAAGCCCTAACCTAAAAATAAAACCCACCCAATACACTAATAAAAAATCCTAGCACTAACCCCCGAAGATTCACTTACCAGGAGAAGTCTTCATCCAAGCGGCAAGATGTCCTCAACAAAGCCGGCAGAAGTGGTCCTCCAGACGGGCAGAAGTGGTCCTCCAGATGGGCAGAAGTCTTCATCCAGTTGGCATATTCTATCTTCATCCTACCGACGCGGAGCGGGTCCATCTTCAAGACATCTGGCGCGTAGCATCCTCTTCCAACGACGACTACCTGACGATTGAAGGTACCTTTAAATGACGTCATCCAAGATGGCGTCCCTTAGATTCCGATTGGCTGATATAATTCTATCAGTCAATCGGAATTAAGATTGAAAAAATCCTATTGGCTGATGCAATCAGCCAATAGGATTGAAGTTCAATCCTATTGCCTGATCCAATCAGCCAATTGGATTGAGCTTGCATTCTATTGGCTGTTCAAATCAGCCAATAGAATGCAAGCTCAATCCAATTGGCTGATTGCATCAGCCAATAGGATTTTTTCAACCTTAATTCCCGATTGGCTGATAGAAATCTATCAGCCAATCAGAATCTAAGGGACGCCATCTTGGATGACGTCACTTAAAGGTACCTTCATTCGTCGGGTAGTCGCCATTGGAAGAGGGTGCTCCGCGCCGGATGTCTTGAAGATGGACCCGCTCTGCGTCAGAAGGATGAAGATAGAAGATGCCATCTGGATGAAGACTTCTGCCCATCTGGAGGACCACTTCTGCCGGTCTGAAGGACCACTTCTGCCGGCTTCATTGAGGACATCTTGCCGCTTGGATGAAGACTTCTCCCGGTAAGTGGATCTTCAGGGGTTAGTGTTAGGATTTTTTAAGGGTGTATTGGGTGGGTTTTATTTTTAGGTTAGGGCTTTAGGCCGCAATAGAGCTAAATGCCCTTTTAAGGGCAATGCCCATCCAAATGCCCTTTTCAGGGCAATGCAGAGCTTAGGTTTTTTTAGTTAGGGTTTTATTTGGGGGGTTGGTTGTGTGGGTGGTGGGTTTTACTGTTGGGGTGGTTGTGTGTATTTTTTTTTTTACAGGTAAAAGAGCTGATTCTTGGGGGCAATGCCCCGCAAAAGGCTTTTTTTTTATTTTGATAGGGCTATTAGATTAGGTGTAATTAGTTTAAATATCTTGTAATTTGTTTTTTATTTTCTGTAATTTAGTGTTTATTTTGTAATTTAGCTAATTGTATTTGATTTATTTAATTGTATTTAATTTAGGTAATTTATTTAATTGTAGTGTAGTGTTAGGTGTTAGTGTAACTTAAATTAGATTTTATTTTACAGGTAAATTTGTATTTATTTTAGCTAGGTAGTTAATAAATAGTTAATAACTATTTAGTAACTATTCTACCTAGTTAAAATAAATACAAACTTGCCTGTAAAATAAAATTAAGCCCTAAACTAGATACAATGTAACTATTAGTTATATTGTAGCTAGCTTAGGGTTTATTTTACAGGTAAGTATTTAGTTTTAAATAGGAATTATTTAGATAATGACAGGAATTTTATTTATTTTTATTTAAATTATATTTAAGTTAGAGGGTGTTAGGGTTAGGGTTAGACAGGTTTAGGGGTTAATAAATTTAGAATAGTGGTGGCGACGTTGGGGGCGGCAGATTAGGGGTTAATAAATGTAGGTAGGTTGCGGCGACATTGGGGGAGGGAGATTAGGGGTAAATAAATATAATGTAGGTGTTGGCAATGTTGGGGGCAGCAGATTAGGGGTTCAAAAGTATAATATAGGTGGCGGCGACGTTGGGGGCTGCAGATTAGGGGTTAAAGGGACAGTCAACACCAGAATTTTTGTTGTTTTAAAAGATATATAATCCCTTAATTACCAATTCCCCAGCTTTGCATAACCAACACAGTTATAATTATACATGTTTTACCTCTGTAATTACCTTGTATCTAAGCCTCAGCCGACTGCTCCCTCATTTCAGTGCTTTTGACAGACTTGCATTTTAGCCAATCAGAGCTGTCTCCATGGTAAATTCACGTGCAAGAGCTCAATGTTATCCATATGAAACACGTGAACAAATGCCCTCTAGTGGTAAGAAACTATCAAAATGCATTTAGATTACAGGCGGCCTTAAATTAGCATATGAACCTCCTAGGTTTAGCTTTCAACTAAGAATACCAAAGGAACAAAGCAAAATTGGTGATAAAAGTAAATTGGAAAGTTGTTTAAAATTACATGCCCTATTTGAAACATGAAAGTTTTTTTTGGACTTGACTGTCCCTGTAATAAGTATAATGGATGTGGCGGCGATGTCCAGCGCGGCAGATTAGGGGTTAATAATATTTAACTAGTGTTTGCAAGGCAGGAGTGCAGCGGTTTAGGGGTTAATATGTTTATTATAGTGGCGGCAATGTCGGGAGCGGCAGATTAGGGGTTAATAATATTTAACTAGTGTTTGCAAGGCGGGAGTGCAGCGGTTTAGGGGTTAATATGTTTATTATAGTGGCGGCGATGTCGGGAGCGGCAGATTAGGGTTTAATAATTGTATTTTAGTGTTTGCGATGCGGGAGGGCCTCGGTTTAGGGGTTAATAGGTAGTTTATGGGTGTTAGTGTACTTTTTAACACTTTAGTTATGAGTTTTATGCTACAGCTTTGTAGCGTAAAACTCATAACTACTGACTTTAAAATGCGTTAGGAATCTTGGCGGTAGAGGGTGTACCGCTCACTTTTTGGCCTCCCAGGACAAACTCGTAATACCGGCAATACGGAAGTCCCATATGAAAAAGCTTTATGAAATTTACGTAAGTAGGTTTGCGATAAGGTCAAAAAAGTGTGCGGTACACCTATACCTGCAAGACTTGTAATAGCAGTGGGAGCGTAAAAAAGCAGCGTTAGGTCCTGTTAACGCTGCTTTTTTACCTTAACGCACAACTCGTAATCTAGCCGATAGTTAAGATTTATATCTGTGTATACATATACATCGGTAAAGCATTTCCAAACATTATCAACAATTAGTCACTTGCAATGTATTTACCTTGTGAATAACAGGAGGATATGATGAAAATTTCTTATCAATAACACAAATGAAATGTATATCTTATATATATAATATCCTGAGAAGTATATAAACAAACCTACTAAGGGAAATTCTTAGCATATTTGAAATCATGATTATCTAGTTATCACTTCAAAGGATAATCTCTTATATGGTGCATAGAGGTGTTAATAAAATGGACCATCCTAATCGTTAAGTCAAATTTAATACTATTATTGAATAGAGTATTATGTATACAGAGATGGCCATATAATAGGTAATAAAGAAACCATAAATATATATATAGTAAATTATTGGTAAAAATGTATGTCAAATTCAGAATTGAATCCATTTGGTATCTGTGTGTCCAATGTAAGCATCCAATAAGTTTCTTGTTTTGATAATATATCCATTGTATTACCACCTCTCCTGGGTAAGCATATCAACTCTATGGCTGACCATCTAAAACATCTTACATCTTTTTGTGGTCCTCAATGAAATTTATATAACATAAGTGTTCTCTTATCTCTTTCCTTACAGTTCTAAATGTCATGCCTATATATTGTTTTTTATGCTCTGAGCATTCTACAATATAAACCACATATGTTGAGGAGCAGTTGACATATCCTGTCAGGTTAGGAAATGTCCAGAAGAAGACCCAAACGCTAGGGCGAACTTAAACAACACCCTTGCACTCTGAGTTTAATCCAGGACGTGACCCCACGACAACCTCCAAAAAACAAAGTACTCACGATATGGAGCAGGGTTAGCCTGTGCCAAAGTAATTCATGATATTAGCCAGATAGACTTCTGAATAAGGAACTGGTTTCAGGAAATGTCTTCCACAGTATCAGGAGAGCAGGGATAGTCCACTTATACTCAGACAGAAGAAGGGTAAAACAGGAAACAGTTAATAATGCAGGAGTAGGTCATTTGTTATCAGGCAGTCTGAAGGTTAACACTGTGTAGACAGTCTTTGCAGAGTATGCAACAGGTAATCAGGCAGTTTGAGGGTTAACACTGAGTTGACAGTCTTTGCAGAGTATGCAACAGGTAATCAGGCAGTTTGAGAGTTAACACTGTGTAGACAGTCTTTGCAGAGTATGCAACAGGTAATCAGGCAGTTTGAGGGTAAACACTGTGTAGTCAGAACTTGCAGAATTAACAACATGTAATCAGGTAGTTTGAAGGTTAACACTGTGTTGTCAGAACTTGCAGAGATAGCAACAGGTAAGCTGGTAGTTTTAAGGTTAACACAGATTAATCAGTACTTGTTGAGATTGGCAACAGGATATCAAGCAGTTTGAAGGTTTACACTGAATAATTGTATTTGCAGAGTTTGGAAACAGGTAAACATGCAGATTGAAGGTTTCACAGAAATAACAGTATTTGAATAGTTTGGCAGTACACAGAGTAGTCTGAATATGCAGGGTTTGCAGCAGGTAAACAGGAAGTTTGAAAGTTTCACAAAACAAACAGTACTTGCATTGTTTGGAGACAGGTAATCAGGAGGTTGAAGGTTAATCCAGCATAGTAAATCCTTGAAGAGATTGGCAACAGAAAAGCAGCAGTTAGAGAGATTCCTCAGCGAAATCCTATCAGAAGCCAAAAAGTTAACAAACAAACTGGCACTGGAGAAACAGGAAGCCAAGAATAAAAAGCCTGGTTGTGACATCATCAGGAAGGGGTGGCTCAGACACCTGTCAATCAAGCACACAGAGAGGACTGCAGAGCTTCCCAGCAGCTGAGCGTGACAATGCCCCCTCCTCAAGGACCCCTCCGGGGGACCCGACCGGGCCTGACAGGGTATTTCTTGTGAAAAGACTTGACAAGAGCTGGAGCATGAACATGAGAGGCTGGTTCCCAAGATTGTTCAGAGATAGGATAACCCTTCCAATGGACCAGGTAGTACATCTGATTGCCCCGTAGCTTGGAATCGAGAATCTGGCTGACTTCAAACTCAGAAGTTCCCTCTATGGAAAGTGGAGGAGGTGGTTTACTCTTGATAGAGTACCGATTGTAGATAACTGGCTTGAGTAGGGAGACATGAAGCACTGGATGGATCTTGAGAGTCTTGGGTAAGGCCAGACGGTATGCAGAGGAACAAACTCTGGAAACAATTTGAAAAGGTCCAATGTACCAACTTGGTACAAGGTTGTTTTAGATATATGAATCTGGTGGATAAAAATACTCTGTCTCCAGTATGAAGTAAAGGAGCCTTGCACCTTCTGCGATCAGCATATTTCTTATGTCTTAAGGAAGAAGAGAGTAGATTTTGACGAATGAGTTGCCAGTGATTACTGAGATTTTTCACTATACGATCTGCTCCAGGGACTTCAGCAGAACTGGTAATCATAGGAAAGGTTCTAGGTTCAAATCCATAAGCTGCCTTAAAGGGAGAGGTCTGTAATGAGGCGTTATAACGTGAGTTGTGAGCTAATTCCGCCAAAGGCAATAACTGAGATCAGTTGGAGTGGTGATGGTCTACATAATGTCTTAGAAAAGATTCCAAGGCTTGATTTACACGATCAGTCTGTCCGTTGGATTGAGGATGGTGTGCAGTAGAAAGTGATATGTTGATTCCGAAGTGTTTACAAAAAGACCTCCAAAATTTGGAAACAAATTGGAGTCCCCAACTCCAAGTCAAAAAAGAAAACCCATAGAGGCAGAAGAGCAGGGATAAGGCTAAAAAAGAAGTCTCAAATAACACCTCAGGCACATATTACATGTGAAAGTGAACAAATTACTTTACCCTCCACTAGTTCTTACGATAATGATTCAAGAAATCTAAAGAACAGAGGGATATATAATTTGAGCAACACAAATCTAAGCCATAAGGACAATGAAGTATTGGCCTTAGGTCTATCATATGCTCCATCAAGGGGACTGGACAAATTCCAGACCTATACTTATGTCAAACAATTGGTAAGAAAACTTACCCTTAAAAGATTTTTTTGTAAATCTGCATTAGAAAAAATAAATTCACAATCCAATATAAATATAAGAGAGACTGGGCATCAGATACAAAATAAGCCTAACTATACGGACCTGAAACCAAAGTCCACTTTCTTCCCCATCTCACATAAAGGACCTCACATCGAAACATTTGAAAACTTAGTATGTGATGATATAAAAAGATTGAATAACAACAATATTAGGAAGTTCCACCATAATATGACTAAGACACAAACAAATACCATCAAGAGTCTAGAAGAAAATAAAGACATTGTAGTCAAATCGGCAGACAAAGGAGGGGGTATTGTAATCCTAAATAAAGCAGATTACAACAAAGAATCAGACAGAATTTTAGGAGATTCTGAGACCTATGAGGTGCTAAATTCAGATCCCACAAGAAGATATAAAGAAGAACTAGACTCCATACTTCTGTCAGC
This sequence comes from Bombina bombina, assembly GCF_027579735.1. NCBI lineage: Eukaryota > Metazoa > Chordata > Amphibia > Anura > Bombinatoridae > Bombina > Bombina bombina. The sequence continues at coordinate 784,412,005 of NC_069499.1, read as the reverse complement.
AAAAAGGAGAGGTATTATTAACAATCAGGAATACAGGTATATATCTATGAAACACCCAAGGATACCTTTATTCTATTACCTTCCTAAAATACATAAAAGGCTGGATAACCCCCCCGGAAGGCCTATCATATCTGGTATTGGTTCCATCACCTGCAACCTATCAGAATACATTGATAGGAGACTTCAGAAACATGTACAAAAACTACCATCCTACCTTAAGGACTCTACGGAAGTCCTGAATCTACTCAATAGTCTGGAATGGGACGATCAATACATATTAGCTACCTGTGATGTCACTGCTCTTTACACGAGTATCCCACACGATTTGGGTTTAGAAGCAGTGGAATATTTCATGGAAAAGGACAGCGAATTGAGTCAGGAACAAAGAGAGTTTATTGTGGAGGGTATCTCCTATATCCTCAGTCATAATTACTTTAACGATAGAGGAGTGTTCTACAACCAGATATACGGAACAGCTATGGGGACTAGGTTTGCGCCTAGCTATGCTAACTTGTATATGGGAAAATGGGAGAACCTTTTTTGGGACTCCTGCCCAGCAGGCGCAGACCTGGTCCTATACAAAAGATACATAGATGACATCCTCATTATATGGAGAGGATCTGTGGAAGACCTCCAACACACTATCAGTGTGATGAATAACAACACTATGAACTTAAAATTCACGTACGAGATAAGTAAGAACAACATTCACTTTTTGGACTTAGACATAACGATAAAAGAAGGAAGAGTGTCTACTTCCACGTACTTCAAGGATGTGGACTGTAGCAATTACATCCATCAGACCAGCTGCCACCATCACAGATGGAAATCAAACATCCCGAAAGGACAGCTAATGAGAATCCGAAAGAATTGCTCGGACACAGAGAAATGGAAAGAACAGTCAAAGGTCCTAAGAGAAAGATTCGTGGACAGAGGATACGATGTGGAAACCATAAACAGAACAATTGAAGAAGTGGAGAAAATGGATAGATGGTCTATGTTGAAATATAAAAATAAGGATAAGACTCTAGAAAGGGACAACATCATACAGGTACCTTTCATTTCTGAATACAGCGAAAATAGGTTTTTAATAGAAAAAATAATAAAGAAGCATTGGCACTTTCTGAAAGAGGATAACATAATTGGGAAGGATCTAAAAGAATCCCCAACATTCATTTACAGAAAAACGAAAAACATTAAAACAATGATCGCCCCCAGTGTCCCCAAAGTAACCAGAAAAAACACAATGAAAGATCTGTATGGGAAACAATTAAAAGGTTTCTTCCCTTGCCTTTCATGCAAAGCTTGCAAACATGGCAAGAAGAGTCACACATTCAAATCCAATATTACACAGGAGTCCTTTAATATGAAAGAAATGATCAGATGCCAGGATTCGGGCATCATATATTTAATTGAATGTGGATGCGGATTACAATATGTAGGGCAAACCTCTAGGAAACTTCGAGACAGAGTCCGCAAGCATCTTTTACAGATAAAATGGGGAAAGGAAGATTTTCCGCTATACAAACATTTTAAAGAAAAACATAAAGGAAGTAACAAAACCTTCAAATATATGGGCATTAGTAGACCCACTAAAAATTGGAGGGGGGGGGGATTTTGAAAGACAACTTCTGAGAGTAGAATCAAAGTGGATCTTCCTTCTAGACTGTACCTTTCCCATAGGTTTAAACAGCAATACGGAAATATTCCACCTACTATAAGAGAAGCCAAAAATACTCCTCTTCAAAAAATACTCCTCTTCAAATTTATCCCCCATTGACTCTCCACAAAATAACTGAAAACATGGGAAGATGGAAAGAAAGTAGACTGTTCCAACCATAAGCTCCATTCTTAATTTTAAAATTTTAAAATTTTAAAATAAAAGGAAATTTTTTTAGAAATTTTATAATGGTTTTAGACAAGTTTTAAAGGATTTTATAAGGTCCTAAAGTTTTAAAATAAAGTTTTTTTAAAATAAGGTTTTTACAATATATATTTGAATTTATTAGACTCCTTTTGGGAAGTCCATTAGCCATCCCCAAACCTATTGGCAGACTCCTAAACTAACATAGGACACCGAGACCCTCGAGTTTTAACCCATCCATTCAGAGTTTAGTAAGGGTTTATGATTTTATATGGTGTAATATTATCATTATTTAAGGTTGTATATAGATAAATCTGATTTCTAATGTAATACATTTTAAAATCCTTGTTATTAAGAATTGTAAGTCTTTGCACATTTTTTGTGCATATTTTTATGGTATATATTTATATTTTTTGTATAATATTTTTTGTATAAGAGTATGTCACATTCCAACAATGTTAACCAATACCATTTTATTGACATATAAACCCCCATCTTTACTTATTTTATTTAACCAGATATTCTGAGCTATCAATACCCTTGTCTATATAATGGTCATTTATATAGAATACATTTGTTTAATTTTTATATATTTATATATTTATATGTTTTTATATATAGATATATATATTTTTTTTTTCATATAGAATGTTTTTTATATGGAATATTTGTTATATGAAGTACTTCATACTATCAACATTTATAATGTGTTTCCAGACAATTTGATAAATTCTCATTTCAATATATACATTTTCACATATTGACATATTAACATTTCCACATATTGACGTATTTACATTCAAACCCACTAATTAGGCATTACTGTCATTTGCCTAATTATTGTACCTAATACCCCCTTGAGTCATTCAGCAAATGCTAAAAGTTATTTAGCAAATGTTCATAAGTTTGCCCATAACCGGTAAATACGCATGACGATAATCTGGAGGTGCACACGCATCACGGGCGTCACTTCCGGTCCGCTAATATACGTCACTTCCGGTTGGTATAAGTACCCGGTATAAACATCCGGTAAGCAGACACACAAGGAGAACTATGGAAACATGGCAAAACAAAGTTTACAAATTGGGACACACTAGAAATGGGGGCTTACATATTAACTAACTCTGGAAATATGTTTTTAAGCGCGAAATTTTGGCGCAAATTTACAAACCATCCTATTGGCTATTAGAATACATTTAAGGTGTAGAAGCCAGACAGCTGCTACCAGTCTTGAGAAAGGTCCCTGAGGACCGAAACGCGTTGGCTATATACTGGTATTGCAGCTCAGAATATATCTGGTGAGTAGAATACTTATATTGTTTTTTTATGGTGATTTTATTGCACTATGTCCATTTTCTGTACACTTTTTTAGGTACAGGAGGATATCCCAATACATTGATAACCCTTTGAGAAGGGGAACATCAACCCAGCACTTTATACATTCACATTTGGATTAACTTGGATTAATTTGGGATTATTTTGGAGCTATTCACAACCCTTATATTGTTTATTTGAACATCATTAGACAATTATTTGACTATTTCACTTCATATTTTTCATATTTTCATACATTTTTTCTACATAAGATTTCACTAAGATTTTCATAAGCTTTTTTGTCTATTTTTTAGGACACATTTTTAGGTGTACACCTTCACCACATCAACTTATTATTATATATATATATATATATATATATATATATATATATATATATATATATATATATATATATATATATATATATATATATTTTCTTATATGGGTTGCTGATCACAACTCATATATTTTTATATCTATATTTTTTATTATTTTTTATATTTAAATATTTTTTTTCATATATATTTTTTTCCACAAATTTTTGATTTTTTCACCTGGATTTAAGTTTTCAACACATCACATATATATACATTTTGGATTGCCCCTTACACATAATTTTTAGGCACTCAGCTTTGGACACTCCACATACTATATTTTTGGGACACTTATTGTTTCTTGGACACTTTTTTCTGGACATTTTTGGACACTTTTTTTGGACATTTTTGTATGGGACTTTACTATTTTGTATGGGCCAGTACTCCTTGAACATTGTATGGGACATTCCATTAGTTTGGATACCAATTTTAATTGTAATTTTATATTAATAAAACGATTGTTAATTTTATAATATTTCTAAAATTGTATTTAATACCCATAACCTTTTTAACGTTTTAACGTTTTATATAATATATATTTTTATACAATATATATTTCTATAGTCGTGGACACCATCTTTAGCAACACAACCCTCTGCTGGGGGTAGTGTAGCGCTGTATCTTGGCATTCTATTTTTTATGTCAGTGGGAAAACCATGTAAACGAGATATATGTAGAACAAAGAGTTCAGAAAGTCTTTGAGCTGAAGGCAAGCCTGGAAGAGGTATGAAGTGAGCAGACTTGGAGAACCGATCCACCACTACCCAAATGGTCGTATTTCCAGCAGAAGCAGAAATATCTGTAACAAAGTCCATGGATAAGTGAGACCAAGGGTAATGAGGAATAGGAAGAGGGTGTAATAGACCAAACGGTCGATGAGAAGATTGTTTGTTCGAAGCACAAGAACTACAAGCAGCAATATAATCCTTAACATCCCTCCTCATAGTGGACCACCAAACATGCTGCTTCAGTTTCCACAATGTATTGGTTATTCCCGGATGACCTGCTGAAATGTTGTCATGAGCCCAACGTAGAAGCTTAAGACGTAATCCTTTGGGTACATACAGGATACCAGAAGGTAGTTTGCAAGAAGATGGTACCCGGACTTGAGCAGCATGTAAAGCCTGTACTGGAAAAGAGGATACTTGAGCCAAAACTTTGACTGGACGTAGTATAGGTTCTGAATCTAATGGAGAAGGTTCAGAAGATTGGAACTGCCTAGATAAAGCATCTGCCTTGGAATTTTTTGAACCAGGAACATAGGAAAGTACAAAATTAAACCTGGAGAAGAACAAGGCCCACCGAGCCTGACGAGGATTGAGACGTGTAGCTGTTTGAAGGTATAAAAGATTCTTGTGATCTGTCAGAATGAAAAAATGTTGACTGGTACCCTCTAACCAATGCCTCCATTCAGCCAAAGCTAATTTTATAGCCAAAAGCTCCTTATTGCCCACATCATAATTTAACTCAGCGGGATTGAATTTTTTCGAAAAGAACGCCACGGGATGTATCTTGCTGGTAGTCGGATCACGTTGGGAGAGAACAACTCCAGCTGCTATAGAGGAAGCGTCAACCTCCAAAATAAACTGGAAATCAGGAATTGGATGACTGAGAAGAGGTGCAGAAGAAAATGCTGATTTTAGCATTTCAAAAGCCTGTACTGCCGAAGAGGACCAGTTCTTACAATTTTGCCCTTTCTTAGTAAGAGAAGTGAGTGGAGACTTGATGTCAGCAAAGTTCTTTATAAACTTTCTATAGTAATTGGCAAAGGCAAGAAACCTCTGCAGGGATTTGAGAGTAGTTGGTCTGGGCCAGTCCTTGATAGCCGACAGTTTAGCAGGATCCATCTCAAAACCTGATTCAGAAATGATATACCCCAAAAATGGGATGGAACTCTGATGAAAAGAGCATTTCTCCAATTTAGCGAACAGGGAATTGTCTCGTAACCTCTGAAGAACCAGTCTTACATGATGTACATGTTCCTGTAATGTTTTCGAATAGATTAGAATGTCATCGAGGTAAATGATAACAAATTGATTTAGATAATCTCTGAAGATTTCGTTGACAAAGTGCTGAAATACTGCTGGTGCATTGCACAATCCAAATGGCATTACTAGATACTCGTAGTGACCAAATCTAGTGTTAAATGCCGTCTTCCATTCGTCTCCTTTACGGATTCTGACCAGATTGTAGGCCCCACGGAGATCTAACTTGGAAAAAATAGAAGCACCTTGAAGACGATCGAATAACTCAGAAATGAGCGGCAGAGGATAGCTGTTTTTGACAGTAATCTGATTCAAGGCTCGATAATCAATACAGGGATGAAGACCTCCATCTTTTTTAACAATGAAGAAAAAACCTGCACCCACAGGTGAAGAGGAAGGACGAATGAATCCTCTGGCTAAGTTGTCCTTTATGTATTCCTCAAGAGAGACATTTTCTTAATGAGAGAGGGGATAGGTCCTTCCCTTAGGTAGAGGAGCCCCTGAATACAATTCGATAGGACAGTCAAATATCCGGTGTGGAGGTAACGTCTCAGCCTCTTTTTTAGAAAACACATCACAAAAGGCATGATAGTAATTGGGCAATGATTGAGGAACTTCCACCATAGCTACGACAGGACAGGATGGTTTAGAGGGATTTTGCAGGCAATGTTTGAAACAGGTAGTTCCCCAGGAAATAAGTTCTCCTTTAGACCATGAGAAAACTGGATCATGAAGCTGCAACCAAGGTAACCCCAGAATCAATGGTATGTGGGGAGAAGAAATGACATCAAAACGAATAATTTCAGAATGAAGTATGCCCACAGTCAAAAGAAGAGGAATGGTAGAATGTTGTATGATACCAGTACCTAGAGGCTGTCCACTGACAGTAGTTACCTTAATTAACTGTTTCTTGGCTTGAAGAGGAATCCTGAGAGAGTCAGCAAAGTTTGAATCAATGAATACTCCAGCAGCTCCAGAATCGATGAGAGCTTGAGCTCGAAACTTGGTGTTTCCAAAAGAGATAGTTACAGGAACAAAAAGTTTAGAATTGAGGGAAGACATGGGATTCTGGCTTAACTCTGTCCCTCTATCAAAAGTTAAGCCTTGGCTTTTACTGGCTGGATAGGACAGTCCTTCAGTAAATGTCCTTTGGTACCACAATACAGACATAACCCAAGAGCACGCCTTCTATGGCGTTCAGCTTCTGACAATTTAATAGCTCCTACTTCCATGGGTTCCAAAGACTCAGGAGATTGGGAATTATTATTAGAAAGACTTGAGGTTCGAATAGGAGGACAAAAAGAAGATTTAACAAAGGATCTCCAATTCCTATCTCTCTCCTGAAGACGTTCAGAATGCCGGGCGTCAAGAGTAATACATAAATTGATAAGACCCTCCAATGAATCAGGGAGTTCCCGAAATACAAGTTCATCCTTAAGGCGTTCGCAAAGTCCTTTGCGAAAGACTGCCCGTAAGGCTCCATGGTTCCAATCAGTTTCTGCGGCTAAAGTCCTAAATTCAATAGCATATTGAGCTACCGAAAGGGATCCCTGTCTCAGATCCAACAATCCTGCCTCAGCAGCTGCAGACCGCCCAGGCTTGTCAAAAACAGAAGAAAAAATGGACACAAATAATTCCACATCCTGTAGTAACGGATCATTCTTCTCTAAAAGAGGGGACACCCAGGCTAGAGCCTTACCCTTCAAGAGAGAAATAATAAAGGTGATTTTGGAAGTAGAATTGGAAAAAACTTGAGGATTGTTTCTGAAGTGTAAACGACACTGATTAAGGAATCCACGGCATGCTTCAGGATTACCATCATATTTATCTGGAAGTGGGATTCGTGGTATATTCTGTCCAACAGTTTGAGGTGGATTAAAGACAGCATTGGTGCTAGTAGCAGTGGCAGCAGGAGTCACCGTCGCTTGAGAAGGAGCGAAGAGGTTATGTAGCAGAGCAGTAATCTGGTCAAGCTTGGAATCCAAAGATTGCAAATGAGCAGAATGATTTCCTAGAAGTTGCCCTTGTAGAGCCACAGCCCTGGATAACTCGTCAGGGTCCAAATTATGGCCAGTTTGTACTGTCAGGTTAGGAAATGTCCAGAAGAAGACCCAAATGCTAGGGCGAACTTAAACAACACCCTTGCACTCTGAGTTTAATCCAGGATGTGACCCCATGACAACCTCCAAAAAACAAAGTACTCACGATATGGAGCAGGGTTAGCCTGTGCCAAAGTAATTCATGATATCAGCCAGATAGACTTCTGAATAAGGAACTGGTTTCAGGAAATGTCTTCCACAGTATCAGGAGAGCAGGGATAGTCCACTTATACTCAGACAGAAGAAGGGTAAAACAGGAAACATTTAATAATGCAGGAGTAGGTCATTTGTTATCAGGCAGTCTGAAGGTTAACACTGTGTAGACAGTCTTTGCAGAGTATGCAACAGGTAATCAGGCAGTTTGAGGGTTAACACTGAGTAGACAGTCTTTGCAGAGTATGCAACAGGTAATCAGGCAGTTTGAGAGTTAACACTGTGTAGACAGTCTTTGCAGAGTATGCAACAGGTAATCAGGCAGTTTGAGGGTAAACACTGTGTAGTCAGAACTTGCAGAATTAACAATATGTAATCAGGTAGTTTGAAGGTTAACACTGTGTTGTCAGAACTTGCAGAGATAGCAACATGTAAGCTGGTAGTTTGAAGGTTAACACAGATTAATCAGTACTTGTTGAGATTGGCAACAGGATATCAAGCAGTTTGAAGGTTTACACTGAATAATTGTATTTGCAGAGTTTGGAAACAGGTAAACATGCAGATTGAAGGTTTCACAGAAATAACAGTATTTGAATAGTTTGGCAGTACACAGAGTAGTCTGAATATGCAGGGATTGCAGCAGGTAAACAGGAAGTTTGAAAGTTTCACAAAACAAACAGTACTTGCATTGTTTGGAGACAGGTAATCAGGAGGTTGAAGGTAAATCCAGCATAGTAAATCCTTGAAGAGATTGGCAACAGAAAAGCAGCAGTTAGAGAGATTCCTCAGCGAAATCCTATCAGAAGCCAAAAAGTTAACAAACAAACTGGCACTGGAGAAACAGGAAGCCAAGAATAAAAAGCCTGGTTGTGACATCATCAGGAAGGGGTGGCTCAGACACCTGTCAATCAAGCACACAGAGAGAACTGCAGAGCTTCCCAGCTGCTGAGCGTGACATATCCTTTTGCGTGAAACTGTTTCCCATTACTGTAGAAAAGGATTGTATCACCGCTTTTTTGGTAATCGCATGCCTTGCACTGGCTTTTTCCACACCTAAAATTTCCATTATAGGTAAGCCAAGAGACTTCTGAATAAGGAACTGGTTTCAGGAAATGTCTTCCACAGTATCAGGAGAGCAGGGATAGTCCACTTATACTCAGACAGAAGAAGGGTAAAACAGGAAACATTTAATAATGCAGGAGTAGGTCATTTGTTATCAGGCAGTCTGAAGGTTAACACTGTGTAGACAGTCTTTGCAGAGTATGCAACAGGTAATCAGGCAGTTTGAGGGTTAACACTGAGTAGACAGTCTTTGCAGAGTATGCAACAGGTAATCAGGCAGTTTGAGAGTTAACATTGTGTAGACAGTCTTTGCAGAGTATGCAACAGGTAATCAGGCAGTTTGAGGGTAAACACTGTGTAGTCAGAACTTGCAGAATTAACAATATGTAATCAGGTAGTTTGAAGGTTAACACTGTGTTGTCAGAACTTGCAGAGATAGCAACATGTAAGCTGGTAGTTTGAAGGTTAACACAGATTAATCAGTACTTGTTGAGATTGGCAACAGGATATCAAGCAGTTTGAAGGTTTACACTGAATAATTGTATTTGCAGAGTTTGGAAACAGGTAAACATGCAGATTGAAGGTTTCACAGAAATAACAGTATTTGAATAGTTTGGCAGTACACAGAGTAGTCTGAATATGCAGGGTTTGCAGCAGGTAAACAGGAAGTTTGAAAGTTTCACAAAACAAACAGTACTTGCATTGTTTGGAGACAGGTAATCAGGAGGTTGAAGGTAAATCCAGCATAGTAAATCCTTGAAGAGATTGGCAACAGAAAAGCAGCAGTTAGAGAGATTCCTCAGCGAAATCCTATCAGAAGCCAAAAAGTTAACAAACAAACTGGCACTGGAGAAACAGGAAGCCAAGAATAAAAAGCCTGGTTGTGACATCATCAGGAAGGGGTGGCTCAGACACCTGTCAATCAAGCACACAGAGAGAACTGCAGAGCTTCCCAGCTGCTGCACGTGACATATCCTTTTGCATGAAACTGTTTCCCATTACTGTAGAAAAGGATTGTATCACCGCTTTTTTGGTAATCGCATGCCTTGCACTGGCTTTTTCCACACCTAAAATTTCCATTATAGGTAAGCCAAGAGCTCATCCGTTTTTTATCTGGAAGCATACTCTGGGACAACATATTCCCTAGAGTCATGTTTTTTGAAAAAACAAATCTACATCCCTTTTCTATTTCTTCCTTAAGTATTTCATCACCAAGTATTAGTGGAATATACTTTTTTTACAATGTCACATATAGTGTAAAACTGTCTAGAATATTGGGTTATAAACAGAGGGTGCTGTTCTTGTTTTTTCTTTTTCTTTGTAAGCAGGAGAGTGTCTCTGCTCAAAGGTTTTACCTGATTTAATGCTTTTGCTATAACATTCTTTTTATAACCTCTTTCCTCCAATCTCTTTGCAATAGTGTTACTCTCCTGCTTAAATTCTACCTCATCATTAGAGATTATTTTGGCTCTCATAAATTAGCTTTTGGCAATGCCACTGAACACATGTTTTAGGTTGGAACTTTATGCACACAGTAAAGTGTTACCCGAAATGGGTTTTCTATAAACACTAGTATCAACCCGTTGTGCCATCAGGTTTCCAGACAAAGTAATGTCAAGAAAATGAATACTTTCCTTTTTTTATTCAGCAGTGAAAGAGATCCCAAAATGATTGTCATTCAAATACTCCACAAAAAAACCTGCTGACACTTCATCTGACTTCCAGATGAAAATAAGATCATCTATAAATCTTCTGAAATTTTTTTTTTTCCTTTCTGAAGGGGTTGCCATCTGAGAAAATCATACTGCATTCTAGCCACCCCATGAAGAGGTTGGCAAATGATGGGGAAAATTTTGCCCTCATTGCAGTACCTCTCAGTTGAAGGAAGTAAAACCCCTTAAACAGGAAATAATTGTGTTCCAACAGAAATCTGGTTACTCTAAGTACAAACTGTTTTTCCTTGTCAGTGTACATAGTGTTTAAATTTAGGAAAAAGTCAATGGCTGTTAAAACCATATTGTGGGGGATGCTAGAATATAAGGAAACAACATCTACTGTCAACCAACTCAAAGAATCTTTCCATTGTACATCATTCAACAGAAGTAGTAAGTGTGATGAATCTCTCAAATAACTAAGATTGGTTGACACTAGTGGTTGAAGTATGGCATCAAGCCACTCAGAGAGATGTTCTAGCAACAACCCAATACCTGAAACTATCGGGCAGCCCTTAACAGAGTCCAAGCCCTTGTGTGTTTTGGGTAGGTGATCGAAAATGGGAGTAATTGGAGTGGTGACATATAAAAAATCATATGTTGCTTTATCAAACAAACCTTCACATAATCCATCAATATTTTTTTATTACATAGTGTTATTATGAGTGTAACTGTACTTTGTAATGTATTTTTTATGTGTTTCGCAAAACAGTTAACCACAGCTTTGAAGTTACGGTAAAAATTTTAGTGTAAATCGCGATTGCGATCAAGCAATCATGTTTACTTTCAAATTGAAATACCAGCTGTAAGCCCAACAAGCCCAAACCCCATAATAAACCCCTTATCGCTCAGGTGCAAGAACTTGCGCTCCACTCGTAAACTGGCCCTTTATCAGGTGTTAAGGTGGAATTAATCAGCTAATGGAATCATCCATTACTTGTCCTCCATAACACAATTTTTGCTAAATGTTTACAATAAAAAAATAATTCCCCATAAATTGTTATACATAATCAGTGTCCTTCATTTTTTACTTTGTATGCTTTACCTGTAATTTACCTCTGAAAATTGTGTTCACTTACCCCAGAGTGGCTGGAGAGTATTCCATGGAATCCAGAACCCTAACATTCCTATATACTGAAAAATTATTAATTTATATGTGACAGACCTAATTTATACCTCTCTCTGATATGTCACACCAAAGAAAGTAAGAAAAACAACAGGGGGCTTTTCAAGGGGTTTGTCTCTGGACAATACTTATTTTTCAGTTTTAAATGCTTGTAAAACATTATTCTTTGCATGTTGCTCTTTCACATTTCAGTAAATAATTTGTGATGCATAAATAAAAAAAGGACTTGAATATTGATTTAAAGGGACATTTGTTACTCCTACTAAATTGCCTACTAAATTGCCTGAAAGTGATTCAGCATATCAGTAAAAAAAGTGATTATAGAATAACACTTGAATATCTCTATGTAAAAAAGGAAGCTAATTTACCTCAAAAATATTTTCACTCACCAGAGTTAGTGCTGTATGAGTAGAGCTAAATGCTGAAAAAACAGCCAATCAATATTATCAGTGCTGAGTTCACACTTTACTGTAATATCATAGAAATTCACCATAATCTGATTAGATTTCATATTAAACTTCCTTACACTGAAGAGGGAAATAAAGTAACCACTTGTCAGATGTACACTCCCATGCAAGTCTCAGATTGCTGGTCACTTTTCAATATGATATGGCTATTGATAAAATTCAGGGCTAAAATATCTTCCTCTTTTAAATAGATATTCTTATGTTGCTTTCTATTCTGTTTTTTTTTTTATATAATTATTCTGCATCACTTTCAAGTGATTAAGCATTTGGGGAAAATTATAATGTATTTATATTATAACAGTATTATTACAAAATATAGGAATCCTCTGTATACATGAAAGTAGGACAGATCGTTGAATATACATTTCCATTCAATAAATAATTTTTTTTATACAAAATATCCCCTAGATTACGAGTTTTGCGTTAGGGTGAAAAAGCAGGTTTGAGAGGTCCCAACGCTGCTTTTTTCCTAACGCTGGTATTATGAGTCTGGCAGGTACAGGTGTACTGCTCAGTTTTTTTCCGCGACTCGAGCATACCGCAAATCCACTTACGTCAATTGCATATCCTATCTTTTCAATTGGACTTGCCTAGTGCCAGTATTACGAGTCTTGGAAAAAGTGAGCGGTACACCCTCTCCTGTCAAGACTCCTACCGCATTTAAAAGTCAGTAGTTAAGAGTTTTATGGGCTAACACCGTACCATAAAACTCTTAACTAAAGTGATAAAACTTACACTAACACCCATAAACTACCTATTAACCCCTAAACTGAGGCCCCCCCACATCGCAAACACTACATTAAAATTTTTAACCCCTAATCTGCCTAACCGGACATTGCCGTCACTTCAATAAATGTATTAACCCCTAAACCGCCGCACTCCCACCTCGCAAACATTAGTTAAATATTATTAACCCCTAATCTGCCGACCCCAACGTAGCTGCCACTATATTAAATGTATTAACCCCTAAATCTAAGTCTAACCCTAACACCCCCTAACTTAAATATTATTTAAATATATTGAAATAAAATTACTACAATTAAATAAATTATTCCTATTTAAGACTAAATACTTACCTATAAAATAAACCCTAAAATAGCTACAATATAACTAATAGTTACATTGTAGCTAGCCTAGGGTTTATTTCTATTTTACAGGCAAGTTTGTATTTATTTTAACTTTGTAGAATAGTTATTAAATAGTTATTAACTATTTAATAACTTCCTAGTTAAAATAAATACAAAAGTACCTGTAAAATAAAACCTAACCTAAGTTACAATTACACCTAACACTACACTATAATTAAATTAATTACCTAAGATAACTACAATTAATTACAATTAAATTAAATAAACTAAATTACGGAAAAAAACAAACACTAAATTACAGAAAATAATAAAATAATAAAAAAAAAAAAATTAAACTAATTACACCTAATCTAATCCCCCCAATAAAATAAAAAAGCCCCCCAAAATAATTAAAATCCCTACCCTATACTAAATTACAAATAGCCATTAAAAGGGCTTTTTGTGGATCATTGTCCCAAAGTAATCAGCTCTTTTACCTGTAACCTGGTATTGAGGTGAGATGTGGAGCTAAATTCTGCTCTACGCTCACTTTTTTGCGGCTAACGCCGGGTTTCTTAAGACCCGTAATGCCAGCGTTACTATAGGTGAGCGGTAAGGAAAAACTGTGCGTTAGCAATGCACCCCTTACCGACAAAAACTCATAATCTAGCCGTATTTTAGTAGAGAAACACAATGAAGATGAATTTCCTGAACCATTTCAGATTTAACTTTTGCATTTAAATAAAAATATAACATTCTATATTTGCTAAGATGGAGATATATTGCAAACTAACTAATTAATCTACATTGAGATCAATCATTACATTTTATTTTTTTGCTGTAACTATAAAGCTATCATTAGATAGCTACACTTTATCTTTATTTCATGTTTTGATTGTTTTTGATGGGTGAATCCATGGCAATTAATTTTATTACCTGTAATGATCCAATATGTCACATGCATCGAGACCATATTTTTTTTCATTTTTTTTTTTTTTTTTTATTTCTTAAAATAAACAGCATTGTTGTTTTGCTGACTTCGATTTTCATTGCCTTCCACACTACCTGTAATGTATATATATATATATATATATATATATATATATATATATATATATATATATATATATATATATATATATATATGTATTTATATATATATATACATGTTAATGTATGTGTGTGTGTATATATATATATATATATATATATATACATATATATGTGTGTGTGTGTATTCATGTGTTTCTATGTTTGTATGTAAATATTTTACATTCCAATGTTCTTTGCATAGGGGAAAATGTTCTATTCATTTTTAAATACATATTGTTATATCTATATAGTATCTCACAAAAGTGAGTACACCCCTCAAATTTTTGTAAATATTTTATTATATCTTTTCATGTGACAAAACTGAAGAAATGACACTTTGATACAATGTAAAGTAGTGAGTGTACAGCCTGTATAACTGTTTAAATTTGCTGTCTCCTCAAAATAACTCAAAACACAGCCATTAATGTCTAAACCGTTGGCAACAAAAGTGAGTACACCCTTAAGTGGAAATGTCCAAATTGGGCCCAATTAGCCTTTTTCCCTCCCCGGTGTCATGTGACTTGTTAGTGTTACAAGGTCTTAGGTGTGAATGGGGAGCAGGTGTGTTATATTTGGTGTTATCTCTCACACTCTCTCATACTGGTCACTGGTAGTTCAACGTGACACCTCATGGCAAAGAACTCTGAGGATCTGAAAAAAAGAATTGTTGTTCTACATAAAGATGGCCTAGGCTATAAGAAGATTGCCAAGACCCTGAAACTGAGCTGCAGCACAGTGGGCAAGACCATACAGCGGTTTAACAGGACAGGTTCCACTCAGAACAGGCCTCGCCATGGTCGAGCAAAGAAGTTTCGTGCACGTGCTCAGCGTCATATCCAGAGGTTGTCTTTGGGAAATAGACGTATGAGTGCTGCCAGCATTGCTGCAGAGGTTGAAGGGGTGGGGGGATCAGCCTGTCAGTGCTCAGACCATATACCACACACTGCATAAAACTGGTCTGCATGGCTGTCGTCCCAGAATGAAGCCTCTTCTAAAGATGATGCGCAAAAAAGTCTGTAAACAGTTTGCTGAAGACAAGCAGACTAAGGAGATGGATTACTGGAACCATGTCCTGTGGTCCGATGAGACAAGTGTGTCTTGCCTACAGTCAAGCATTGAGTTGGGAGTGTCATGGTCTGGGCCTGCATGAGTGCAGCTGGCACTGGGGAGCTAAAGTTCATTGAGGGAACCATGAATGCCAATATGTACTGTGACATACTGAAGCAGATGATGATCCCCTTCCTTCTGAGACTGGACCGCAGGACAGTATTCCAACATGATAACAACCCCAAACACACCTTCAAGACGACCACTGCTTTGCTAAAGAAGCTGAGGGTAAAGGTGATGGACTGAACAAGCATGTCTCCAGATCTAAACCCTATTGAGCATCTGTGGGGCATCCTCAAACTGAAGGTGGGGGAGCGCAAGGTCTCTAACACCCACCAGCTCCGTGATGTTGTCATGGAGGGTTGAAAGTGGCCTCCAGTGGCAACCTGTGAAGCTCTGGTGAACTCAATGTCCAAGAGGGTTAAGGCAGTGCTGGAAAACAATGGTGGCCACACCAAATATTGACACTTTGGGCCCAATTTGGACATTTCCACTTAGATGTGTACTCACTTTTGTTGCAAATGGTTTAGACATTAATGGCTGTGTGTTGAGTTATTTTGAGGGGACAGCAAATGTACACTGTTATACAGGCTGTACACTCACTACTTTACATTGTAGCAAAGTGTAATTTCTTCAGTGTTGTCACATGAAAATATATAATAAAATATTTATAAAAATGTGAGGGGTGTACTCACTTTTGTGAGATACTGTATATATATATATATATATATATATATATATATATATATATATACAACAATCAACGTAAGGTGTATGCACTCTCACTATCAGTCTTCAACTGCCAGGGTGCTATGTGGATGATGAATAATATTCAATAAGGATAAAGCACTCACTAGACTTCAGCCAGCTGTGATAGAATCTTTTATTATAAATGTGACGTTTCGGGACACAAAAACAGTCCCTTTCTCTATCTATCTATCTATCTATCTATCTATCTATCGGTATAGACATAGAATTTACATAAAATACATCATATATATATATATATATATATATATATATATATATATATATATATATATATATATACTGTGTATATATATATATATATATATATATATATATACATATATACAGTATATATGTATGTATATATATATATATATATATATATATATATATATATAAATTCTATATTAAGAAAAAATGTTCTTCTATGTGAAGAACATTGGAATACAAAATATTCATTGCTACCTTCAGATTAGAGCTGTAGATATAACTCCTGTCAGTTTAGTGTGCGAGCGATTAGTGTTCGTTTTTTTTCCAGTTTGTGCTCTCCATTTAATTTCTTGGGGAGAAGATGTTAGCTTGGTAACAATATCCGAAATTCTGAAGTCAATGCGCGTTGGCTTTCGCTTGTACTCAAAGGGGCATATTTAACAATGTGCGAGCGGACATGATACGAATTAGCGTATCATTTCCGCTGCACATCGATAAATGCTGACAGCATATTAACAAGAACTGCTGGTGCATTGCCGCCCCCTGCAGATTTGCGCTAGCAGGGGATGTCAATCAACCCGATTGTATTTGATCGGGTTTATTTCTGTCCGCGGCCTCAGAGCAGGCGGACAGGATATGGGCAGCGTTCTTTAGACTTTAAACACGGGGCATCAAGCTCCATACGGAATTTGATAAATATGCCCCAAACATTTTACTTTCAACTTGTAATAGGAGCATTAACCCCAACACTTTAAAAGTTTACTTCTGGCAGTGTTTGTGTGTGAGCAAAGCGCTAAACACCACTTGTAATCTGACCCACTGTAAGGTAGCTTCAGCAAATATACCACAAAGAAAACTTTTTATTTAAAGAGAGATAGAACCCAACATTTTTCTTTCATAATTCAGATTGATCAAACATTTTATATGATTATCAACTTTCTATTTTATTTCTATTATCAATTTTGCTTCATTCTCTTAGTATACTTTTTTTAATAAGCAGCAATTCAATACTTGGAGCTAGCTGACGACATAAGTAAGTAAATGACAAGAGGCATATATGTGCAGTCACTAATCAGCAGCTAGCTTTCAGCTCCTGAGCCTACCTAGGAATGCTTTTCAACAAAGGATATGAAATCAAAGCAAATTTGATCAAATAAATAAATTGGAAAGTTGTTTGGCTTTTTTACGTGTGTTGGGTTAGTGCAGGAATGAAAACAGTTTTCTTTCAACTTGTAATACTAGCGCAACCCAACACATGCAAAATGCTTACTTCTAGCAGAGTTAAAGCTCGAGCGGAAGCATTAAATGCCACTCCCCTTGTAATCTAGCCCTTAATGAGTTATACTTTTAGAAATTTGTGCGATGTCAATGAGGTTTGCTGTGAAAGCAAGATTGTGTTCTAAATTCACTGAGTCTTGCTTCACCTTTCTTTATTGGTTGTTCTTGCTATTAACATCTATATTTGCCCAATACATGAAATTTTGCACAGGAAAAATGAATCTTTTACTTAGCAGTCAAAAATATTACAACTGCAATAACTTCTGAAACATGCTTGAAACACTGTTAATGTAAATGTCTGTAAGTGTAGAATATTTGCAAATCTATATTGCCAGAAAAACATAGTTAAAATTATACAAAAGAAGGGACTGACTTTTAAAGTTTGCTTTGTGTGTATGTTAGAGTAGACTGCTTTTATAGTAGGTGTAGTTTTTTAAAGGGTTTCAATGCCTTTTTGTGATACTGTTATCTTTGACAGTGGAACTCATTCTATGGCCCCTATTTAAGAAAGGTCTTGCGGACCTGATCCAACACTGTGGATCAGGTCCGCAAGACCTCGCTGAATGCGGAGAGCAATACGCTCTCCATATTCAGCATTTCACCAGCAGCTCACAAGAGCAGCCAGCAGGCCAATTGGCTGCCAGCAGAGGGGTGTCAATCAACCCGATCATACTCGATCAGGTTGATTTCTGGCGATTCCTGTCCACCTGCTCAGAGCAGGCGGACAGGGTTATGGAGCAGCGGTCTTTAGACCGCTGCTTCATAACTGCTGTTTCTGGCGAGTCTGAAGACTCGCCAGAAACACGCGCCCACAAGCTCCATACGGAGCTTGCTAAATGGGCCCCTATGTATCGATAAGTTAATGGTTATGAGATAAATGCAGAGCAATTATAATAAAACGAAACTGGTAAGCGTTTGTGGTGAGGGGCAGGCACAAATAACTTAAAAAATCTGCAATTTACACACTTTGACTTTGTGGTGAGTTTTCTACACTATATATCAGATTTTTGAAAGTGGTTTAATCAACCAAAGTATCTTTTGCATAGAAAAAAAAAAATTTGTGATATTTTTTCAGACCTCTATAAATATAAAATGAGTTGGAATTTTGCTCTTTGTGTGTCCTGGTACTCTTCAAATTGTCATAAAAAAGGAACCACTAATTTTCATAATCCTCATCACTAATGTTCGCATTTTTGATGAACCAATGTACTTATAGTGATTATACTATACTATCCCGGTTCTTCACATGTAGTCCTGAATTGTTTTACTATTTAGCTTTTTGTTACTACTGCTGTTCCCAGTGCAAATTCTTGATGTTTTGGAAGACTTTCTAAAAAAAATTCTGGGTATAAAAAATGATATATGATGAGAAGCAATTTGTTTGGGAACCAGTTGCTACAAATATTGCCTACAATAGACTGACTAAAAAATTAACTTTCATGCTATCATACCCACATTAAAAGTTTAGTTAAAGATTTTTTTTCATGCAAGCAAATAAATTATTTAGCGCGCCACTTGCAATCTAGCCCATAACGTTTAATACTTGTAAGTAACAATGTTCATGTAATGCTCGTGGGATACTCCTCTATCAGACAGAACTTGCCCAGTACTCTTGTTATCCTGGCGTCGAGTCGGAATGATAGAGAATATCCCAGAGTAACGGCTAGAGCGGCGTTGCATGACAGTTCAAATCTGAACACAATGGGCTCCCTTTATAACGCTGCAATTACAGTTTTGGAGGCCTAGTGATGCTAACTTGCACAAGCAATACTAGTTAAGAAAAAGCTGCAGTCTTAGAACCACTGATTCTCATCCTCTCAAGGTGGCGGATAATTTGTATTCCATGATTCAGATAGAATGTGCAATTTTAAACAATTTTCTATTTTATTTCTATTATCAACATTTCTTAATTATCTTGCGGCTAGATTTAGAGTTTGGCGTTAGCCGTCAAAAGCAGCATTAAGGGGTCCTAACGCTGCTTTTTACCGCCCGCTGGTATTTAGAGTCAGCCAGGAAAGGGTCTAATGCTCACTTCCTTACCGCGACTCCAGGCTACCGCAGATCCCCTTACGCCAATTGCGTATCCTATCTTTTCTATGGGATCTGCCTAACGCCGGTATTTGGAGTCTTGGAAGAAGTGAGCGGTAGACCCTCTACCGACAAGACTCCTACTGACAAAAAAAGTCAGTAGTTAAGAGCTTTATGGGTTAACGCCGGAATAGAAAGCTCCTAACTACTGTGATATAAAGTACACTAACACCCATAAACTACCTATGTACCCCTAAACTGAGGCCCCCCACATCGCCGCCACTATAATAACATTTTTTAACCCCTAATCTGCCGACCAGACACCGCCGCCACCTACATTATACCTATGAACCCCTAATCGGCTGCCCCTAACATCGCCGACAACTATATTATATTTATTAACCCCTAATCTGCCCCCCCAATGTCGCTGCTACCTAACTACAAGTATTAACCCCTAATTTGCCGACCGGACCTCGCCGCCACTATAATACATTTTTTAACCCCTAAACTGCCGCACTCCCGCCTCGCAAACACTATAATAGATATTATTAACCCCTAATCTGCCCTCCCTAACATCGCCGCCACCTACCTACAATTATTAACCCCTAATCTCCCGCCAGCAATGTCGCTGCTACTATAGTAAAGTTATTAACCCCTAAACCTAAGTCTAACCCTAACACCCCCTAACATAAATATAATTTAAATTAAACAAAATAATATTCATATTATTAAATAAATTATTCCTATTTAAAACTAAATACTTACCTAGAAAATAAACCCTAATATAGCTACAATATAACTAATAATTACATTGTATCTATTTTAGGATTTATATTTATTTTACAGGCAACTTTGTATTTATTTTAACTAGGTACAATAGCTATAAAATAGTTATTAATTATTTAATAGCTACCTAGTTAAAATAATTACAAAATTACATGTAAAATAAATCCTAACCTAAGTTACAAATAAACCTAATACTACACTATCATTAAATTAATTAAATAAATTACCTACAATTAGCTAAACTAAAATACAATTAAATAAACTAATCTATAATACAAAAAACCCCCACTAAATTACAAAAAAAAAATATTACAAGAATTTTAATCTAATTACACCTAATCTAAGCCCCCTAATAAAATAAAAAAGCCCCCCAAAATAAAAAAATTCCATACCCTATTCTAAATTACAAAAGTAATCAGCTCTATTACCAGCCCTTAAAAGGGCTTTTTGCGGGGCATTGCCCCAAAGTATCCGGGCGATGTGGTCCTCCATCCGGTAGAAGTCTTGATCCAATCGGCAAAGAAGAGGTCCTCCATCCGGGCGAAGTCTTGATCCAAGTGACAAAGAAGAGGTCTTCCATCCGGGCGATGTCTTCTTCCAAGCGGCATCTTCTATCTTCTGTCTTCCGGATCCATCTTCATCCCGCTGACGCGGAACATCCTCCTTCACCGACGGACTAATGAATAATGAAGGTTCCTTTAAGGGACGTCATCCAAGATGGCGTCCCTCAAATTCCGATTGGCTGATAGGATTCTATCAGCCAATCGGAATTAAGGTAGGAGAAATCTGATTGGCTGATTCAATCAGCCAATCAGATTGAAGTTCAATCCGATTGGCTGATCCAATCAGGCAATCAGCTTGAGCTTGCATTCTATTGGCTGTCCCTAAACCTAAGTCTAACCCTAACCCTAACACCCCCTAATTTAAATATAATTTAAATTAGACTAAATTAATTTAGCATAATTAAATAAATTATTCCTATTTAAAACTAAATACTTACCGATAAAATAAACCCTAAGCTAGCTACAATATAACTAATAGTCACATTGTAGCTAGCATAGGATTTATATTTATTTTACAGGCAACGTTATATTTATTTTAGCTAGGTACAATAGTTATTAAATAGTTATTAACTATTTAATAAATACCTAGCTAAAATAAGTTCAAAATTACCTTTGAAATAAATCCTAAACTAAGCTACAATTACACCTAACACTACACTATCATTAAACTAATTACCTAAACTACCAACAATTAATTACAATTAAATTAAATAAACTAAATTACGAGAAAAACTCCCCCCACTAAATTACAGAAAATAAAAAAAGAATTACAAGAATTTTAAACTAATTAAACCTAATCTAATCCCCCTAATAAAATAAAAAAGCTCCCCAAAATAATAAAATTCCCTACCCTATACTAAATTATAAATTGCCCTTAAAAGGACCTTTTGCGCGGCAGTGCCCCAAAGTAATCAGCTCTTTTACCTGTAAAAAAAAAATACAATACCCCCCCTAACATTAAAACCCACCACCTACACACCCCTACTCTAAAACCCACCCAATCCCCCCTTAAAAAACCTAACACTAACCCCCTGAAGATCACCCTACCTTGAGCCATCTTCACCCAGCCGGGCACAAGTGGTCCTCCATATGGCAGAAGTCCTCATCCAATCGAGGCAGAAGAGGTCCTCCAGATGGCAGAAGGCTTCATCCAGGTGGCATCTTCTATCTTCATCCTTCCGGAGCGGAGCGGGTCCATCTTCAATCCAGCCGACGCGGAGCATCCTCTTCAAACAAAGTCCTAACGAAGAATGAAAGTTCCTTTAAATGACGTCACCCAAGATGGCGTCCCTTGAATTCCGATTGGCTGATAGGATCCTATCAGCCAATCGGAATTAAGGTAGGAAAAATCATATTGGCTGATGCAATCAGCCAATAGGATTGACCTCGCATTCTATTGGCTGATTGGAACAGCCAATAGAATGCAAGGTCAATCCTATTGGCTGATTGGATCAGCCAATCGGATTGCACTTCAATCCGATTGGCTGATAACATCAGCCAATAGGATTTTTCCTACCTTAATTCTGATTGGCTGATAGGATTCTATCAGCCAATCGGAATTCAAGGGTCGCCATCTTGGATGACGTCATTTAAAGGAACCTTCATTCTTCGTTAGGACTTCATTTGAAGAGGATGGCTCCACGTCGGCTGGATTGAAGATGGACCCGCTACGCTCCGGAAGGATGAAGATAGAAGATGCCGCCTGGATGAAGCCTTTTGCCGTTTGGAGGACCTCTACTGCCCTGATCAGATGAAGACTTCTGCCGTATGACGGACCACTTGTGCCCGGCTGGGTGAAGACGGCTCAAGGTAGGGTGATCTTCACGGGGTTAGTGTTAGGATTTTTTAAGGGGGGATTGGGTGGGTTTTAGAGTTTGGGTGTGTGGGTGGTGGGTTGTAATGTTGGGGGGGTATTGTATTTTTTTTACAGGTAAAAAATCCGATTACTTTGGGGCAATGCCCCACAAAAGGCCCTTTTAAGGGCTATTTGTAATTTAGTATAGGGTAGGGACATTTTATTATTTTGGGGGCTTTTTTTATTTTATTAGGGGATTAGATTAGGTGTAATTAGTTTAAAATTCTTGTCATTCTTTTTTTATTTTCTGTAATTTAGTGTTTTTTTTCGTAGTTTAGTTTATTTAATTTAATTGTAATTAATTGTAGGTAGTTTAGGTAATTAGTTTAATGATAGTGTAGTGTTAGGTGTAATTGTAACAGGTTAGGATTTATTTTCAAGGTAATTTTGTACTTATTTTAGCTAGGTAGTTATTAAATAGTTAATAACTATTTAATGACTATTGTACCTAGTTAAAATAAATACAAAGTTGCCTGTAAAATAAAAATAAATCATAAGCTAGCTACAATGTAACTATTAGTTATATTGTAGCTAGCTTAGGGTTTATTTTATCGGTAAGTATTTAGTTTTAAATAGGAATAATTTATTTAATTATGTTAAATTAATTTCGTTAAATTGAAATTATATTTAAGTTAGAGGGGGTTAGACTTAGGGTTAGACTTAGGTTTAGGGGTTAATACATTTATTAAAGTGGCGGCAATGTCCGGTCGGCAGATTAGGGGTTAATAATTGTAGGTAGGTGGTGGCGACATTGGGGGTGGCAGATTAGGGGTTAATAAATATAATGTAGGTGTCGGCGATGTTAGGAGCAGCAGATTATGGGTTCATAGGTATAATGTAGGTGGCGGCGATGTCTGGTCGGCAGATTAGGGGTTAAAAATATTTATTTTAGTGTTTGCTATGTGGGGGGCCTCGGTTTAGGGGTTAATAGGTAGTTTATGGGTGTTAGTGTACTTGTTAGCACTTTAGTTAAGAGTTTTATGTTCCTTCGTTAGCCCATAAAACTCTTAACTATTGACTTTTAAATGCGGTAGACAAATCCCATTAAAAAGACAGGATACGCACCTATATGGGACCTCTCAACGCTGCTTTTTAAGGCTAACGCCAAACTCGAAATCTAGGCGACTGTTATTTTAATATACATTTTACCTCTGTGGTTACCTGTAACTAAGCCTCTGCAGACTGCCCTCTTATTTCAGATCTTTTGACAGACTTGCATTTTAGCCGATCAGTGCTCCCTTATAAATAACTCCACAGAAGTGAGCACAATGTTATCTATATGACACACATTTCAAGGAAGAATACAACGAGACCTAAGTAAATTTGATGATAAAAGTAATTTTTTTTCTTAACATATGAAGTAAAAGATATTTAAATTGAAATGTAATTGAAATTTAAAATATTATTCATTGTAGGACCATAAACACATAAAAAAAAGATTGTCTACTGGATTGGAAACTCTCCAGTCACTTCCAAGAACAAAAATTTAAAATATACCCTACTTTATTATTTTGTGATGCTTGTAAATGTTACACATACAACTAAATATAAATGCAAATTTAATTTTAAAGATTACTAGACTGCAACAAATGTAGTTTTTATATATTTCTGAGTTGTCCATAATTGTGTTTGTTTGATGACTAATTAGGTAATGCTACTTGGTTGAGATAAAACTAATCTTCTTTAAAATTGAGGAGCATTTATATCCATAGTGATGTAGTTGATTAGATAAAAATAAACATTATCCCAGAATATTTTATACATTAAAGGTGGCTTTGGAGTATGTAAAACTATGCCTCATAAATAACTGGTCTTTTTCTAGAAACATAAATAACAAACCCACTATATTTTATATTCCTTTTTATTATATCTCTATGTATCTTTACTGCGAGTCCCTTCACTGGCTACCCATACACATTAGAATTAAATTCAAAATTCTCATCCTGACCTACAAAGCCCTTACCAACGCAGCCCCCCCTACCTGTCCGCACTCATCAACAAATACACTCAAGCCCGCCCCCTAAGATCCAACAATGACCTGCTCCTTGCATCTTCTACCATCACCTCCTCCAATGCTAGGCTACAGGACTTCTCATGTGCAGAACCAACCATCTGGAATGCATTTCCTAGAGCTGTCAGACTCTCCCCTAACCTTTCCTCCTTTAAACGCTCCCTAAAGACCTTTCTGTTCATGGAAGGCTATCTCCAAATCAGTAACACATGAATTCCACTTGCCTAATTGCTGCCCCCATCTAACTCCACACTAACATCATTCTCACCTACCTTTGCAGTCCCCACCTCCTCCTCCTGTTTCTCACCCTCCTACCCATCTAGATTATAAGTTCCCACGGGAACAGGGCCCTCAATTGCCCCTGTATTTTTTTGTTAAACTTTGTCTGGTGTCTTTTTTATATTGTACTGTACTTTTGTTTTTGTACCCATGGACAGCGCTACGGAATCTGTTGGTGCTTTATAAATAAATAATAATAATAACAATAGTATAGTGCTGTTGATGAGCATAGTACGTTCTATAGGTGTAGGTGCATTTTAATATGGCTAAAGTATTAGGGTTATGAGAGGGAAAGTCTTGCAGACTTTTTTATTGTATTGGGTAACTAAATATTCTGTATGTTTGTTAATATTTTAAAAGGAGAGCTATCTTATTGTTTGAAAAAGACATGTTTTAGTTACAGGACATGTGTTTGATCTAAATCAAAATTAATGTTTCATGCTTCAGATAGTGAATGCATTTAAAAAAAAAGAATTTCCAATTGTTTCTCTTAACAAATTTAACTTTTTCTTTTGGCCTCCTTTGTTTATTCTTAGCTCTTTCCTTGAGAGCATACTGAAGAAGTCTCAGGAGAGCGTATGTGGAGCGTAATTGTGCACAAGATATGTAGTGCTAATTTTGCTACTATGGGTTCATTTATTAATTGTCGGTTGAACTATGTTCACTATCATGAACCTCATCTGCTTGGCCTTGAGGCGAGCAGGCAGCATTTGCTGCCCATTTTTAAAATTGCAGAACCCGTTTCTTGTGCAATGCCGCCCCCTGCTTGTGCACAAGCGG
Organism: Bombina bombina; assembly: GCF_027579735.1. Taxonomy (NCBI): domain Eukaryota; kingdom Metazoa; phylum Chordata; class Amphibia; order Anura; family Bombinatoridae; genus Bombina; species Bombina bombina. Next base: position 784,386,040 of record NC_069499.1, on the reverse strand, counting down.
GGGCTGTCAATCATCAAAATTGGATCTGATTGGGATGATTGAAATCCGCCACATTTTAGGTGCAGAGATGTTAAGTAGCAGAGGTCTTAAGTTGAAAGTAACGTTTTTTTGCAAAATATGTTTCATGTGCAAATTATCAGATTCTGCAAGAACCTCCACAAGTAAACACATATCCAGAGTGTCCAGAGCACCTTGTCTTAAAACCACTCCTTTATTTGGACAGTTTAAAAGGCATTTCCATGGAATTTTAAGCAACTTTCTAACTTACTCCTAGTATCAAATTTCTTTATTCTCTTGGTATCTTTATTTTAAATGCAAGAATGTAAGTTTAGATGTCAGCCCATTTTTGGTGAACAACCTGGGTTGTCCTTGCTGATTGGTGGATAAATTCATCCACCAATAAAAAAGTGCTGTCCAGATTTCTGAACCAAGAAAAAAACTTAGATGCCTTCTTTTTCAAATAAAGATAGCAAGAGAACAAAGAAAAATTGATAGTAGTAAATTAGAAAGTTGCTTAAAATGTCATGCTTTATCTGAATCATGAAAGAAAAAAATTTGGGTTCAGTGTCCCTTTAAACATGATTCAGAGGCCAGGTTTTTAGGATTACTGCAGGTAATGAGAGCAGGTAAAATAACCATGTTAACTAATCAGATGATTATTTCACGTGTGTTCTGGTTTAGATATCCACAAAATGTGGCCTGTTCGGGAGGCCGGAGAGCAGGTTTGATTTTTAAACAACAATTTTAAACAACTTTTCTATGTACTTCTGTTATCAAATTTGCTTTGCACTCTTTGTATCTTTTGTTAAAGAGTAAATCTAGGTAGGCTGATAGTAGCTCATTAGCGTGCACATGTCTTTAGCAGTCTATGGCAGCAAAGTTTGCAGCTATGTAAAAAATGGCTAAAAAAACTCATTTAAACACTGCTGCTACATGGGTAAAGATTTGTGCATGCTCATGAGCTCAGTTAGGATTACTCTAACAAATTATGCTAAGAAAACTAAGCAAAATAGTGATAATAAAAGTAAATTGGAAAGATGTTTAAAATTATGTGCTCTATCCAGTTCAAATAATTAATTTGGACTTTATTTTGTCGCTTTAACTTTAAAGGGACATTAAACACTAATTGAATGCTAGACAGAATGATGCATTTAAAGACACGGTTAGTCTGAGAATAAGATGTAGATGTATTTTTTAAAGTTTTATTAGCTGCTTAAATATTGAGAAAATAAATGTAAAGTTTAAGGGTTCCATTTATGAAGTAGTGGATGCTGCTTCAGAGTCCCATCGTTTTCAGGCTTAACCTGTCAGCCACCTTTTAGGTGGCGGATTGAAATAATTCCGATCCGATACAATCGGGATGATTGACAGCCCCTGCTTGCAGCTGAATGGCAGCCAGTGAGCAGGGGGCGGTATTGCACAAGCATTTATTTAGAAATGCTTCTGCAATGTTATATGCAGATAGCAATATAATACTTATATTATTTTATTTCACTATTTAATTTATTTTTTTATGTGATTTTTTTTTAATGACATTTTTTTGTATTTGTAAAGTATGCATCACCTCATTATTCTTAAATGCTGGGAACCCCTTCTTTGCCAGACACTGATCTCAAGTGAAAAGCTGACTTTATAGAATTGTGTCATAGTATTGTGAGATTTCTTATAGAATCTTACAGAGAGCATTAGAGAATCTGGTCCAGATTAATCATTTGTTTCTCATACACTAGGAGTGGTGGAATATTCTCAGTCATTTTTGTAGATTTCTTGACAAGCCTGTATTGGTCAGACAGGTTACATTATAGATAATTAAGCAATAGGGCATAAAAGAGAGCAAGGAAAGGAAATTACTAAAAAGAAAGAGAAAGGCGGGTTTGGGATATGAATACAAAGGTAGCAACTGAGTGACAAACAACTTTTACTTCTACAACCCCCATTAATATTTAGCTTTTTCAGTGAGCTAGCTTAGCATCCAAACAGAATCAGATCTAGATCCAGCACTGTCATTTATCTGGGAAAAAAAAATCCTCATGATCATCAGTTAGTACCAGAAATTGTGTAAATTATGTATCCTTCCTTTATAGTTCCTCTGTTACAAGCTAGTACTTCTGACAGCATACTTGTATATTTCTGTAAGACATTGATAAAAAAAAAAAATGCAAAGATTTAGCTAAAATAATCAGCTCAATCGCTAAGGATCTAACCTTTGACCTTTAATCATTGATAAGCGTACCTGAAACTCTCAGAGCACAGGTGCTGTTAATTATATCATGAATATTCCTTACTGTCCACATATCAACAGCATGAAACACTACCAAACAATGGCACATTATTAAAAAAGCATTTCAGCTCCTATGCTGCTCCCAGCAGTGTAAGCAGTTTTTGAAGAAAGTGTCTGACAAATACCAGAGGGATGTGTTTGAAATGGAGACAATCTAATTAAATGCAAACATATTTCATTTACACCGAAAAAAAAATAGTTATACATTTAGGTGTTAATGACTCCTCAGGTATGTGAACTCTGACAATTCAAAATTTTAAGTAACAGGATTGTTGAATGTATTTACAGCAATTTCAAAATTCAGACTCATGCAGTAAATTTTGTTAATAACTTTGTCATAAAAATGTGTTGATGGAATTTTATATTTTAACTGTTAAAACTACCAACTCAAGTTTGTTTCTGAGAATAATGGGTCATAGAAATTCAACGTCAAAAGCTATTAGATGGAGATATTATTGTCCATCCCTAAATACAAATATATTAAAGTCATTCTCCATGGATCTTTTTCCCTAAGCTTTTATCAGTGCAGGCAAGTGAAGCAGGACAATTTAAAGCTAGTATGAGTTATTGATTTCACATGCAACTTTATAGCTGGACATCAATGTAAAAATTGCATCTGATTTTACTATCTTGACAAATAATATATCCAGGTTAGGTTGCACAAAACAGATTAGAAGAATGAAAAATGAAACAGAATATTCTCTTTAAAAGGACACTGAACCCACATTTTTTATTTCGTGATTCAGATAGAGCATGCAATTTTAAGGAACTTTCTAATTTACTCCTATTATCAAATTTTCTTCATTCTCTTGTTTATCCCTACTTGAAAAGCGAGAATGTAAGTTTAGAAGCCGGCCTATTTTTGGTGAACAACATGGGTTGTTCTTGCTGATTGGTGGATACATTCACCCAACAATTAATAAGTACTGTTCAGGGTGCTAAATTAAAAATTGTCTGGCTCCTTAGCTTAGATGCCTTATTTTTGGAATAAAGATAGCAAGAGAATGAAGAAAAATGGATAATAGGAATAAATTAGAAAGTAGCTTAAAATTGCATGCTCTATCTGAATCATGAAAGAAACAAATTGGGTTCAGTATCCCTTTAATATTGTTGTGTAGTTTTTACAACTTATGATATTATATTGGCAATGCTGTGTCACAAATAATCTCAGAACCAGGTAAATTGTAAACTGTACAACCGTATTTTCCATAAGCTTGCAGGACACTGACTTCCTTGTAACTAAAAAGCCTGGAAATTCCTAAAAGTGTTCAGAAACTTTTTCCAAATCAACTTTAGAAGTATTCTCTTTAGTTTCATTTCTAATTTGAATGAAATGGTGGCAAATTTTGGTAGTATTGTATTGGAAGTTAATTTATTGAAAACTGCAGCCTATGACAAGATAGTAATTTATTATCCAGCTAAATCCAAAAATACTTGTATGTCAGCAGAAAATATATAATATCAAACATGTGGCGTCATCTGGTTTAAAACTGCTTTTCAAAGGAATGGTTTTGTGTATAACAGGACCATTCCTTGAAAATGTTCCATCATATTTTTAAATAGGAGTAGGAAATTTTGTTAACTGCATGCAGCAAATGCTTCTGGGAAATTCTGTCCCTTGTCCTTATAAGTAGTAAACAGAAAAAGAATGGAGGTCTATAAGAAAACAGAGGTGGGTGAGAAGTTAAGTTACCCAGAGCATTTGGATTCCAGCTTCTTCCTAGGACAAAAGGACATATGATTGTACTATAGACATAATTAACATTTTTTAAACTATTTTATTACAAATTCTTTATAGAAAAAATATTTTTTTTAAAGAGGAATACATTAGAAGCATACAAAATTAATTAACCCCTTCACTACTGGGACTTTCAGAGAAGAACTTGCCCAAATTACTGAAGAATTTGTATCTTTTGTGCTATCACTCCATTTAAACAGAAATAGAACATTGTTTTTTTCTTATTTAGGAGAGAAGAAAACAGAGGTGCTCAATGGCCTAATACCATATACACAGAGTGAATAAAGGTAAGCAAAATTAGATACTCACAAACGGACAGCACCCGAGGGTGCAAATAAAGCAGACTGGAACCTCACAGTTGCCCAGCTAACTGGATATGAGCAGTTGGATATTCAAAGGTGAATCCCCACTCATAGATTTCAAGGTTTTTCCTATATGAAGGGAGACAGAGCCAACATAGCCCAGCACAATCTGGTACAAAAATGTGTGTATTGTGGAAATAAACATACTTACAAATTCCAAAGCACTTCCAAGGGGCAGTATAAGCAGGCTGGGGCTTCTTAGCCGCCCAGCTGACTGATTCCAATGGTTAAACAGGTGCAATAAAAAACTCCCAAAGAGTATGCATACTAGTATTAGATTACAATCTTTATGCCAAAGTGCTTTATCTGAATCATGCATGGGTCAATTAATTGTTTTGTGCTTATGCTGATTATAGATAAATCTCAAGTTAATTTTAAGTCACTATTGTGGGAATGCATTATCATATTGTCTTTTTCATTCTCTACTGTTACAACTGTGGGAAGTTTTTCTTATTTTTATTATTATAATATTGACTATGTTATCTGGGCATTTATGAAGATAGGATTGCAATCGATGTGGGAGTATAATAGTGTATTGATGTATATTTTTTCTGATTCATACATGTGTTTACTAACTCTCGCTGGCTGTAAACAATTACCATGTATAACTTATGCCAATTTACTTTTGTGAGGCCATTGCTGGGAGGGTTTGTTTGTTTGGGTTACCATAGCAATCAATCACCTACTGATGACACATACAGGTGTATCTTGTTAATGGTTTGCCCCATTGGAGTGTTTTATCCCTTTATATAGCAAGTGTATTTTTGCATAGCCTGAGGAAACAGCCCCTGCAGAGGCTGAGAAACGCTTTGCTTTTATTAAAATATATTTTTTATCTATACACTTGCTGCTGCTTTTTTATGTGTATCTGTCATCTCAGAACTCTTTGGGAGTTTTTTATTGCACCTGTTCAACCCTTGGAATCAGTCAGCTGGGCGGCTGAGAAGCCCCAGTCTGCTTATACTGCACCTGTAGGTGCTTTGGAATATGTGTGTTTATTTCCACAATACACACATTTTTGTACCAAATTGAGCTGGGCTATGTTGGCTCTGTCTCCCTTCATTTAGGAAAATCCTTGAAATCTACTAGTGGGGATTCACCTTTGAATATCCAGCTGCTAATATCCAGTTAGCTAGGCAACTGTGAGGTTCCAGTTTGCTTTATTTGCACCCTCAGGTGCTGTCCATTTGTGAGTATCCATTTTGCTAACCTTTATTCACTCTGTGTATATGGTATTAGGCCATTGGGAACCTCTGTTTTCTTCTCTCATAGACCATTTGAATCATCAGGATCCTGACCCTCTTATGACAGAGAGCTGACCATTTTGTTTTGTTTTTTTGGAGTACTCTTTTGGATTTTATTTTTATGGACTATTATTTGTATGTTTATGATTGTTCTCATTGCCATTTTTTATTTACCACTATTGTTTTAAATCTGTCCTTTATGTCATTATATACCTGTTAAAGAGCGCCCCCTTGAGGATTGGTGTGTCTAGTACACATTAAATCTTCTTCTTTTTTTTATTTACCTGTCAAAACTATAAATGTTTTTAAAGGGACACTGTACCCAAAAAAAATCTTTTGTTATTCAGTTTGAACATGAAATTTTAAGCAACTTTCTAATTTACTCCTATTATCAAATTTTCTTCATTCTCTTGGTATCTTTATTTGAAATGCAAGAATGTAAGTTTAGATGCCGACCCATTTTTGGTGAACAACCTGGGTTGTCCTTGCTGATTGGTGGATAAATTCATCCACCAATAAAAAAGTGCTGTCCAGAGTACTGAAACAAAAAAAGCTTAGATGCCTTCTTTTTCAAATAAAGATAGCAATAGAACGAAGAAAAATTGATAATAGGAGTAAATTAGAAAGTTGCTTAAAATTGCATGCTCTTTCTGAATTACAAACTAAAAAAATGGGTTCAGTGTCCCTTTAAGTAGACAATCAAGGTATTGATTTAGGCCCATTTTGGTACCATTTCCCTGCCAAATGCAATCAAATAATAAAAATAAAAAAACTTTAACTTTTTCACATACTTTGCATGTCTCACTGAAATTATTTAGATACTGCTTGTGCAATCATGGCACACATGATTGTGAAAGCTTATCTGGGATCCCCTTTGTTCAGAAATAGCAGCCATACATGGCTTTGAGATTGCTTTTTGGTAATAAGATGCCACTTATTGCAGCTGCGCACCACACTTCTATTATTCCCGGCAGTGAATGGGTTAATTAGGTAGCTTGTAAGGTTAATTTTAGCTTTAGTGTAGAAATTACCCTCTTTACCATACACTTACCACCCCCTAATCCCTACCTGACCCTTCCCAACCAGCTCTCTTTCCTCGCTACTCGACCATTACTAAAAAATACCGTCAACATTACAAAAAATAGCAAACATACAAAAATAGCTAATATTAAAAAAAAATAAACAAAACTAAAAAAAATATGTATACCTATTCTAATTACCCATAGTAAAAATAAAAACCCTATTCTAAAAATAAAATACAAATAGCCCTTAAAAGGGCCTTTGTAGGGCATTGCTCTAAAGTGATCAAGCTCTATCCATTTATCATTGTGCAGATGGACATGATCCACTATAGCGAACCATGTCCACCACACATCGATAAATGCCGACAGCATACAGTGTCAGCATTTATCATTGCACCTGCAGTTCTTGTGAACTGCTGGTGCAATGCCGCCCCCTGCAGATTTGCTGCCAATTGGCCACCAGCAGGGGGTGTTAATCAACCTGATCGTATTGGATCGGGTTGATTTTCAGCGATGTCTGTCTGTCGCCTCAGAGCAGGCAGACGGGTTATGGAGCAATGGTCTTTAGACCACTGCTTCATAACTTGTGTTTCTGGCAAGCCTGAAGGCTCGCCATAAACAAGGGGCATCAAGCTCCGTTCTCCTATTTTTACACAGCCTTTAACGCCTAACAATGAAGGACACATTGGGATTTTTTGTATGTGCCGCTGAGAGCAATATGTGCACTGGGCCACTGTAATATACCCAGTAAGTGATACTTGCACTATCGTGTGCGCTTCAAATTGTGAGTACCTGTACATCTGGGATTCAGATAAGGGGTTCTTCTACCTTATTGCTCTGCACTAGGAGTCGGCCTTCTTATTTCCACTTTCTAGATCGTTGAATCTCCCACTGATTCCAGGAGGAGCTGCCCTTCCCTGTACACAGTTTACTGGGACACTGCTAAGTTCCTAGATAGTCTCCCTTGGCATTATCTTTGCCTTTATATTATGTGAGTATATTACCAGCATTTTGTACTCCCTTAATGCAACCCATTGGCTATACTAGGAGGTGACTTTTCTCTTATTTTTATCTTTGATAAATAGACCCCCAATACTCTAACATAAACCTCACAAAATAAACAAAATATCTAAAAATAATCTATTCTAAAAAGGCATTGCCCTTAAAAGTGTTTATAGTTCTTTTGCTGCCTACATAAAAATAAATAAAAATAAAACCCTAATCATAAAAAAAACGACCAAAAAAAACCCAAACTACCACTAAACCCAAAGATGGTACTCACCGAAGAGGATGGCGACTGTGCTCCATCTTCACCCAGGCAGCATTCCAATTTCATTCCGGCGGCAGCATTGTAGGTTGCAGCGGCATTGGTCCTCATCTTGCGACCTTGAAGACGGAGATCCTCTTCATGTGGTCAGTCACCAACTGAAGACACTGAATTTTGAATGTGAGGTACCCCTTTTATATTGGGGTATCCTTGCATTCCTTTTAGTCGATTTGCATGTCCAAATTCAAATCACTCAATAGAATAATGGAGCATTGCCAGGATAAAGAGCACCACAGCCATCATCTTCCGTGGGTACCATCTTGGGGTTAAGTGGGATTTTTTTTGTTATTTATGGGGTGTTTTTTTAAAAAACAATTTCTCTTCTAGGCGGCGGCCATGACAGTACACAATATTTTTGGCTCCCGGTATGATCTCCCTAACCCGCCGGTTATTGAGCTTGATCTGCAACACTTAACGATATTCATCTCAGCTTTGAACAGGCTATACATTACTGATCTGATCTATATCAAAGTTGCAGACTTTATGACTCCTGAGCCCAAATCTAGACCGTTGAGACCTCAGGCGGCGTCCTCACCATGAGGAATTAACCCCCCCCCCGTGTATCGGGTATAGCAGTCGTGCAGTGACTGCCTTTTCTACTTAAAAGGGAAACAACAATTTATATCTTTACAGGGAGACCCATCTAATGATCCCTGAGTTAAGCAGTGTAAATGGAGGCCCTGGACAGATGGGAGGCAGAAATAAGCCAGCACATCCGCAATCACTTCCTGCAGTTGGAGACGGAGCTGTGTGCAATCATCAGCAGACAGTGGCCTCTTAGCGGATTCAGACCGGTACCTGCTGTATACTCCTCATACGATGCCTGCACTCACAGGAATGAAGAAAAACAGGATGCAATCCCTTTACCAGTGGAGCCTGCACTCCCGGGCTCTAATGGCATTTCATCCTCTGCTGATCTCCCTTCGGAGTCTCCTGAGATTGAGGGTGACCTGCCCTACGAAGCGCAGCTTCCCCCGGAGTGTGTGAGCACTGCTTTTGGAAAGGCGACAGGCTCACTCTGGAAGCTACAGGCACGGGTCTCCTCATATCATGATATGTGTCTGGCGAGTGAAACTACAGTGGATTTACAGAGAGGCCCCTTTAGCCTTGAACTGAAGGACCATTACCTGAACATCTGGGAGACTACCCTGTGCTGCTCTGTGGCCTCTGCGGTGGCTAAGATTTGGAGCGACATAAGAGGAAAGGCGCTTCTGAGCTGTGAAAGGCAGGATTGGATCGATGGCATGCTGTCACTGAAGTGGAGCGACTGGCACTGGCTTTCATTTCATTTAAGACTCAATTTACCAGTCAACCTCCCTAGTTCTACCCGCCAAGGTGTGGGCTGAGGAGAGTGATATGAAACCCAGGGCTAATACAACACTTTGCAATTCTGGCCATCCGGTTGTTACAGGACCTTATTGCTGAGCCCTGGTTGATAAGCCTGACCCCTGGGGAGGACATAACAGTAGCTAATGTTAAGGGGCAGTCACATTCTACTTACTTCTAGAGGCAGGTGGTCAAATTCTTGGCTATCCGTATGAGGACAGTGTGTCTGAGATTCCATTGATAGCTCACGATTATTTTAGCCTCACATTCACTGAATTATGGATATATATACACATCTTGTCTACAGCAGTTTTTTCAAGCTAAATAAGTTTCATGTTATGACTCCTGTATGTTATGTGCAATGTTTTTGCTCACTGTTCTCTGTTTTGTGTTCATCATCTCCCTGTACAGTACAGTATCTTTGTCTAATGTCCACAGGGTCACCTGTTAAGGTTAGTAACCGGTTTAGAGGGTCCACTGATAGTATGTAGTACTATTCCACCAAATGACTATCCACTTAGAGGACCTTAGCATATACCCTTCCCTAAGTCCACAGTGTTATTCTTGAATATCTAAGATGACTATTTATTTAACCAAGGTTAACATGGAGGGTCCCCCTTATCAATAGATCTATTAGCATTAACTAGTTGTTTCTGTTTATATTTGGGTACATTATACATCAAGTTACTAAAGTTTACCTATGCATTGGTGTTATATTGACATTTAGCTCTGCTTCTTAGCAAAGGGATCAAACTAAAAAAGGATCAAATACATAAGGATATTTGAGTTATTTCAGAAAGGTGGTAGACCTGAACTGTGAATTAGTTTCACTACAGAAATTGAATAGTTAAAGGTTTGAGTTAATTTACATTCTTTTGTATTCTGGTTTTTAGTATTGCAATTAGATAACAATTAGATTGTTTGCATAGGTGAGCAATTAGGAGGGACCCCACCCTATCTTTCTGAGGGTATTTAAAGAGATCTGTTTAGCTCTGCTAAACATTTAGCTCTGCTTCTTAGCAAAGAGATCAAACTAAAAAAGGATCAAATACATAAGGATATTTGAGTTATTTCAGAAGTTATTCAGAGTTATTCAGGCTTATTCAGTAGTAAATAATACTTATATTTTTCTTATTGTTAAAGTGTTGCATAGTTTAAAATGTCTCAGATACAGTGCAATGGGTGTTTTGCACTTTTTAATCGTTCTACTTTTTGGAGATTTAGGGGCTGTCCTGTTTATAAGCAGTTTTCCCTGTTAAGGGAGGAAATAGCTAAACTTCAAGCTAAGGTAAGTAACATACCTGTTACCTCTACAAAGCTGCCTCAGAAAGAAGCCCCTCTACCCCAGAGATCAGCAAGGAGAGGCAGATGGATCACTGTAGGCTCTGGAAGAATTAGAACAGTAGACCAGAAGCATTGCCCACAACCTCTGCCATTGCAAAACTCCTATGCTGCTCTTGCCGAATACACTTGTGATGAGGAGATTGCTGTTTCTGAGCCCTCTGAAGCTGTAACAGGTTATTTAAATCTATTGGCACCTGATTCTCCAGGTAACATAACACAGGAAAGAACTGCAGATGTGTTTTTGAGAAAAAGACTGTTAGTAGGTGATTCTATTTTGAGGAATGTGTATTTAGGTGAAAGTAAAGGAGAAACAAGGGAGGTTAGATGTCTTCCAGGAGCTACTGCTCACAGGGATAAGAATCATATTTTGAGAATTGTTAAGGCAGCAGGAAAGGGAAGTGAGTTGTACAGATGTGATTGTACATTTAGGAACAAATGATCTGGCTAGTAATCATGTTGCTGCTGTTCAGAAAGAGTTTTGTGACCTAGGTAATCATTTAGAGACTGTGGCATCAACTCTATCATTTTCTGCTATTTTACCTGTGTATGACCAGGAAGCAGGAAAGATGGAGCGGATAACAACATTTAATTCTTGGTTAGATAAGTGGTGCAGGGAACGAGGATTTGGTTTTATTGGCCATTATAGCTCTGTTTGGAAAGATACTAGGTTATTTAGGAGAGATGGCTTGCATTTGGATGCTAAAGGAACAGAGTATCTGGGAGAGGAGTTCAAATACTTTATTAGAAATCATTTAAACTAATAAAGGGGGGTAGCATTAATATATCCACCTGCCCCCACAGCATGCCAAAACTGTTAGTCCAAGTAACAATTCTAGAAATTCTAGTAGAAAAATTCTTCGTGCCATGAGCACAAATGCTTGCAGCTTAGGAAATAAATTACCTGAACTCATTTCAATAATGACTAGGGACAACTTGGATTTAGTAGCTATAACAGAAACATGGTACAATGATTTGCATGACTGGGACATAGTCATAGCTGGATACAGGTTATTTAAAAAGAACAGAGTAGGAAAGAAAGGTGGAGGAGTTGCTTTGTATGTAAATGAAAATATAAAGGTTACTGAAATTGTAGGAACAAATGATGAGGTGGAAAGTATTTGGGTGACTTTGGAAATTGGAGATAAAAATGTTTTTAGAATAGGGGTTGTATATAGGCCTCCATTGCAGGATGAAAAACTGGACAATCTGTTATTAGATGAAATAACCAAAATGACCATGAAGGGTAAGGTTATAGTACTGGGGGACTTTAATTTGCCAGATATAGACTGGAAGATTCCTTCTGCTAGATCGGCTAGAAGCAGGTATATTCTTGAATCTCTGCTAGGGGAATCACTTGAACAATTAGTCAAGGAACCAACTCGTAAGGAAGCTATATTAGATCTAATACTTACAAACAGTGATACAGTTTCAGATGTGTCTGTAGGTGAGAACTTAGGATCCAGTGATCATCAATCTGTTTGGTTTAGTATTCATGTTCAGGAACTGTCCACCCAGACTAAAACAAAAGTTTTAGACTTTAGGACGGCAGATTTTTCATTAATGGGAGAATACCTAAAAAACTATTTAAAGGGGAAAACTCTTATTACAGGGGTTCAAGAACAGTGGGAATTTGTGAAAGGTGCCATTTTAGATGCAACCGCACACTGTATTAGACATATCTGTAAAAGTAAAAGAAAGCGGAAACCAATTTGGTTTTCCAAAGGAGTAGCACATGCTGTAAAGACAAAAAAGATAGCTTATAAAAATTACAGACACACACAAGCAGATGATGATATGAAAATATGGAGACTCCAACAAAAAAAGTCTAAGCAGTTAATTAGGAAGGTTAAAGCTCATGCAGAAGAGAAGATAGCACAGTCAGTAAAACATGGGGACAAAACATTCTTTAGATATATCAGTGAAAGAAGAAAAAATAAGGTAGGAATAGTAAAATTTAAATCAGTTGATGGTAGAATAATAGAAGGAGATAAGCAGATTGCAGACTGTCTCAATGATTACTTCTGTTCTGTTTTCACTAAAGATTGTGAAGATACAATGTCTACATTAAGGGATGCTACGCAAAATAGAAACAAGCTTAACAGTAATCTTTTTACAGAGGATGAGGTTTTGTTAGCATTATCAAAAATAAATGTTACAAAGGCAGTGGGTCCTGATAATATTCATCCAAGGGTTTTAAAAGAACTTCGATCAGTGCTAACTGTCCCATTAACTGATCTGTTTAATCAGTCACTATTAACAGGAGCTGTCCCAGATGATTGGAGAATAGCAAATGTAATACCCCTTCATAAAAAGGGCAGTAGAGAAGAATCTGGCAACTACAGGCCAGTTAGTTTAACTTCAGTAGTAGAGAAATTAATGGAAAGCCTCTTAAAAGAAAGAATTATGACTTACATAAAGACAAACAATTTAGAGGACCAAAATCAGCATGGTTTTACTTCAGGGAGATCATGTCAGACTAATCTAATTGACTTCTTTGATTATGTAACAAAAGTATTAGACAAGGGAGGAGCAGTTGATGTAGCATATCTAGATTTCAGCAAAGCATTTGACACCGTCCCACACAATAAACTTATTCACAAACTATATCTCCTTGGTCTAGATTCAAAAATTGTGAACTGGGTGGAATGCTGGCTTAAGGACAGAAAACAAAGTGTCTTAGTAAATGGAGTTCATTCAGCAGAGGGGGCTGTTACTAGTGGTGTTCCTCAGGGGTCAGTTCTGGGGCCTGTTTTGTTTAACATATTTATCTGCGATATCAGCAAAGGGCTACAGGGGAAAGTATGTCTCTTTGCAGATGATACAAAAATTTGCAACAGAGTGGATGTTCCAGGGGGGGGTAGACAAAATGAGAAGTGATATACAACAATTGGAGGATTGGACAAACGACTGGGATCTAAAGTTTAACACAGCAAAGTGTAAAATAATGCATTTAGGGAAAAAAAATCCAAATGTTAATTACAGACTCAATGACACTTTACTGACTGTTACAGACGAGGAACAGGACTTGGGAATTATTATTTTAGATGATTTAAAACTTAGTAAACAATGTAGTAATGCAGCGAGTAAGGCTAGCAGAATGCTTGGATGTATTGGTAGAGGTATTTGCAGCAGAAATAGTAAGGTTCTTATGCCACTTTATAGATCATTAGTTAGGCCTCATCTTGAGTATTGTGTGCAGTTCTGGAGACCATATCTTCAGAAGGATATTAACAAACTTGAATCTGTGCAAAGGAGGGCTACCAAAATGGTACATGGTCTAAAAAATAAAACTTACCAGGATAGGCTCAATGACCTAAATATGTATAGCTTAGAGGAGAGAAGGGAAAGAGGTGATATGATAGCAACTTTCAAGTACATTAAAGGGTTTAGTAAAACTGAGGCTGTGGGTATTTTACATAAAATGGAAAATTCAAGAACAAGGGGTCATGAGCTCAAGCTAAAGGGTAGTAGATTCAGGAGTAATTTGAGGAAGCACTTCTTTACAGAAAGAGTGATTGATTTATGGAATAAACTTCCTCAAGAGGTAGTAGCAACAAACACTGTGGGGGACTTTAAAAATGCATGGGACAAGCATAGGGCTATCCTACGAACTAGATAAGTTTATACTGTTAGGTAAGGTCGGGCAGACTTGCTGGGCCTATGGCTCTTATCTGCCGTCAATATCTATGTTTCTATGTTTCTATGTATCATATATATAAATTTAAAAAGAGGTTTTACCACAAACTGGGACCTTTCATACTTATTGTACATCATCATTGCCTATTTAATAACTATTATAATTTATTGTTCTTTCTTTTGAGTGTACTCATGTATACCCACTTGTGCTGAAGCATGTTTATTTTTATGTACCGCCTGGCAAACCTCAATAAAAATATTAAAATAAAAAAAAAGAAAAAAATTCTCTGAACAGCAAAAGAGCTAAATGTCCTTTTAAGGGCAATGCCCAGACAAATGTCTTTTTCAGGGCACTTTATAGAGTAGTTTTTTTTTAATGCTTAATGGTTGAAGGTTTTATTTTATTTATACAAAAGAGCTGGATCCCATTAGGGCAATGCCCTACAAAAGGCCATTTTAAGGGCTATTTGTAGTGTATTTTTAGAATAGGGTTTTTTATTTTTGGGTGTGTTTTTTTTATTTTGGGGTATTAGAATATACATATTTTTTTATTTTTGGTAATTTTGTTTTTTATTCTTTGTAAGGTTAGTGTTTTTTATTTTTTGTAATGGTAGCTTTTTTATGGTAATGTAAGTTTCTTTTTATTGTAATGTTAGGGTTTAATTGTTTAAAAAGGTAAGGTTAAATTCCTTTCTATTTTTCAGGTAAGTTTTTATTTTTCTAAAGGTAGTTAGGTTATTTTTTGTAAAGATAGGGTTAGAATATTTTGAGTTAACTTAGGGGTTGTTGGGTTTGGGGGTTTAGGATGTTAGTGGATTATTTTATGATGGGTTTCTGGCAATTTAGGGGTTATTAGTGTAGTGCAGACTTTGCAATGAGGGGTGTGTAGGGATTTAGGGGTTAATAGTGTAGTGGAGACTTTGTGATATTGGGGGTTGGCGGTTTAGGGGTTAATAGTGCAGAAGCTTACTTTTTGGTTAGGTATGTTGCGGTTTAGGGGATAATAGTGTAAAGAGGTAGTTTGCGAAGTGGGAGGTGGCAGTTTAGGGGTTCATAGTGTAGTTTAGTTTTAACTGTTTCCTCTGGAAAAACTCTTTATGCAAACTTTCAGGTTGTGTAAAAAGTTTGAGTCGTAAATTACAACAAGTTCTCAAAAACAAATTTGCGGTAATTTTAAAAGTGTGGCACTTGTAATATGGATTTGGGCATAAATAAAACCATGATATCATCATCATCACATTTACGTTCCTAGCGCTAACGATAGCGTTCCACTTGTAATCTGGCCCATAATGTTTTAAGAATTTTTTTTTCAATTTTCTGCAGTGTATGATTCCCCCTTACACTCCAACCTCCCTGATTCCTTCCAAAAAGCTCTCTAACACTCTCCCCTCTAACTAGTGTCTGCTATATTAGGTACTGGCATCTGTCTGGCAGCACCTATATATTTATTTTTAATTTTTATTTATTTTCTGTAGTGTAGTGGTCCCACCACCTCACCCCTCCAATGATCATTAGTCAGGGACCCCCCACCCCCTTTTTGTCTATAGTGTAGCCCCCCATCCATCCCTCTCCCTTTATTATTTTGTTCTGCAGTGTAGGACCATCCTCCCTCCTCCCTCACCCCCTCCACTGCTGGACTGCCCACTTTCCTTATGGATTCCCTCCCACAACTTCCACCAGCACCAGCAGATGATCGCTACAGCCGGTGACACACACACAGTGTCACCTTCTGTAACGATCTGGCATCTGCCTTGATATGTAACTGGAGCACAGATTGTGCTCCAGTTCCATATACAGGCAGATGCCTGGAGCTCAGGAACTTCAGCTCCTCACATGTTACTTAACAGCAGAGACTGCTGGAGTTTACTAAATCTACAACGTTTATATATGTTGTGAGGTACAATAATATGTACAATGTATATATAAGTCACAATGGCTTAAGGGGTTAAACTGCTTACAATCTAAGCATTCATATATTCCAAATAGTAAAAATTACAAACGGCTAGATTACGAGTTTTGCGTTATGAGTGAAAAAGCCTCATAATACTGCTTTTTCACTACCGCCGTTATTACGAGTCTTGCAGGTATAGCTGTACCGCACACTTTTTTGGCGTAACGCAACGTAACTACCACGTAACTACCACAGCTTTCAAAAAGTCCTTTTTCAATGGGACTCCCATAGCGCCGGTACTACAAGTTTGTCTGGGAGGCCAAAAAGTGAGCGGTACAGCCTATACCATCAAGATCCGTACCGTAAACTGAAAGTCAGTAGTTATGAGTTTTACGCTACAAAGCCGTAAAATAAAACCTATAATTAAAGTACTAAAAAAACACCTATAAACTACCTATTAAACCCTAAACCAAGGCCCTTCCGTATAGCAAACACTAAAATAAAAATATTAACCCCTAATTTGCCGCTTCCGACATCGCTGCCACTATAATAAACATATTAACCCCTAAACCGCCACACTCCCGCATCACAAACAATAGTTAAATATTATTAACCCCTAATCTGCTTCCCTAACATCGCTGCAACCTACATTACTGTTATTAACCCCTAATCTGCTGCCCCCAAAATCGCTGCCACTATACTAAAGTTATTAACTTCTAAACCTAACCCTAAGTCCAACCCTAACACGCCCTAACTTTAATGTAATTAAAATAAAATCTAAATAAAAATTCCTATCAATAACTAAATAATTGCTATTTAAAATGATATACTTACCTGTAAAATAAACTCTAAGCTAGCTACAATATAACTAATTATTACATTGTAGCTATCTTAGGTTTTAGTTTTATTTCACAGGTAAGTTTGTATTTATTTTAACTAGGTCGGCTAGTTAGTAAATAGTTATTAACTATTTGCTAGCTACCTAGCTAAAATAAATACAATTTTACCTGTGAAATAAAACCTAACCTGAGTTACACTAACACCTAACCTTACACTACAATTAAAAACATTACATTAATTAAATACAATTAACTAGATAACAAAAAACAAACACTAAATTACAGAAAAGAAAAAAGAAATGATCAAATATTAAACCACCCACACAACCAAACCCCCAAATAAAAACCTATCTAAAAAACCTAAGCTCCCCATTGCCCTGAAAATGGCATTTGGATGGGCAGGGCATTTAGCACTTTTTTCAGCCCAAACCCTAAGCTAAAAATAAAACCCACCCAATAAACCCTTAAAAAAAACCTAACACTAATCCCCAAAGATCCACTTACAGTTTTTTAAGACCAGACATCCATCCTCAACGAAGCGGCAGAAGTCCTCAGCGAAGCCAGCAGAAGTCTTCATCCAGACGGCATCTTCTATCTTCTTCCATCCGGTGCGGAGCGGCTCCATCTTCAAGACATCCGGCGAGGAGCATCCTCTTCTCTTGACGGCTAATGAAGAATGAAGGTTCTTTTAAGGGATGTCATCCAAGATGGCGTTCCTTGAATTCCAATTGGCTGATAGAATTCTATCAGCCAATTGAAATTAAAGGTGAAAAAATTCTATTGGCTGATGCAATCAGCCAATAGGATTGATCTTCAATCCTATTTGCTGATCCAACCAGCCAATAGGATTGGGCTTGCATTCTATTGGCTGTTCCAATCAGCCAATAGAATGCGAGCACAATCCTATTGGCTGATTGGATCAGCCAATAAGATTGAAGTTCAATCCTATTGGCTGATTGCATCAGCCAATAGGATTTTTTCACCTTTAATTCCGATTGGCTGATAGAATTCTATCAGTCAATCGGAATTCAAGGGACGCCATCTTGGATGACGTCCCTTAAAGGAACCTTCATTCTTCGTTAGCCGTCAAGAGAAGAGGATGCTCCGTGCCGGATGTCTTGAAGATGGAGCCGCTCCGCGCCGGATGGATGAAGATAGAAGATGCCGCTTTGATGAAGACTTCTGCCCGGGTGGATGAAGACTTCAGCCCGCTTGGATGAAGACTTCTGCCGGCTTCGCTGAGGACTTCTGCCGCTTGGTTGAGGATGGATGTCCGGTCTTCAAAAACTGTAAGTGGATCTTCGGGGGTTAGTGTTAGGTTTTTTTTAAGGGTTTATTGGGTGGGTTTTATTTTTAGATTAGGGTTTGGGCTGAAAAAGAGCTAAATGCCCTTTTCAGGGCAATGGGGAGATTTATTTGGGAAATGCCCTGCAAAAGCCCCTTTTAAGGGCTATTGGTAGTTTAGGCTAGGTTTTTTTTTGGAGGGGGGGCTTTTTTATTTTTATAGGACTATTAGATTATGTGTAATTAATTTAAATATTTGATAATTTCTTTTTTTTGTGTAATTTAGTGTTGTTTTTTTTTGTAATTTCGTTAATTGTATTTAACTAATGTAATTTCTTTAATTGTAGTATAAGGTTATGTGTTAGTGTAACTCAGGTTAGGTTTTATTTTAAGGTAAATTTGTATTTATTTGAACTAGGTAGCTAGTAAATAGTTAATAACTATTTACTAACTAGTCTACCTAGTTAAAATAAATACAAACTTACCTGTGAAATAAAAATAAAACCTAAGATAACTACAATGTAACTATTAGTTATATTGTAGCTATCTTAGGGTTTATTTTACAGGTGAGTATTTAGTTTAGTTTTAAATAGGAATTATTTAGGTATTAATTGTAATTGTAGGGTTAGGGGTTAATAAGTGTAGGTAGGTGGCGGCAACGTTGGGGGCGGCAGATTAGGGTTTAATAACTGTAATGTAGGTGGCGGCGATGTCAGGGGTGGCAGATTAGGGGTTATTAAGTGTAGGTAGGTGGTGGCGACATTGGGGGTAGCAGATTAGAGGTTAATAGGTGTAAGTAGGTGGCGGTGATGTCAGGGATGGCAGATTATGGGTTAATAACTGTAATGTAGGTGGCAGCAATGTTGGGGCAGCAGATTAGGGGTGTTTAGACTCTGAGTTTATGTTAGTGTGTTAGGTGTAAACATAACTTTTTTTTCCCCATAGGAATCAATGGGGCTGCATTACGGAGTTTTATGCTCCTTTATTGCAGGTGTTAGGCTTTTTTTTAGCCAGCTTTCTATGGGGAAATCGTGCACAAGCACCGTAAAACCAGCTCAAAGCAGCGCTGGTACTGTATTTGTGTGCGGTATGGAGCTCAATGGAGCTTTACGCTGCAATATTGCCTGCTAACGCCGAGTTTTTGCAAACCTGTAATAGCCGCGCTATAGGGAGGTGAGCAGTGACAATAACTTGCAAGTTAGTACCGAGCCGCTCATAATGCAAAACTCATAAACTAGCGGAAATATTTTTCATTCAAGACTTGAATTGACAGTCTACACTACAATTGTTATATAACTGTGGTTATGCAAAACTGGGGAATGGATAATAAAGGGATTATCTATATTTTAAAACAATAAAAATTATATTGTAGACTGTCCCTTTAAGTGTAATTCCTGACCTCAATCTATACAAATAATCTACCTACCAGAGACAAAATAATCTGTTTCTAGGTAGAAAAATTCAAAGCCTTGATTAAATGACACTATTTTTCAAAGATTTTTTTTTTTTTACTCTTGAATTCCTAACTGCAAAAACATCAAAAACATCAATAGTTAACTGGTTTATCAATCTTAAAGGGACAGTCAAGTCCAAAAATAAGGCATGTCATTTTAAGCAACTTTCCAATTTACTTTTATCACCAATTTTCTTTATTCTTTGGTATTCTTAGTTGAAAGCTAAACCTAGGAGGTTCATATGCTAAAGGCCGCCTCTAATCTAAATGCATTTTTCACCACTAGAGGGCATTAGTTCACGTGTTTCATATAGATAACATTGAGCTTGTGCACGTGAATTTACCATGGAGACAGCTCTGATTGGCTAAAATGCAAGTCTGTCAAAAGAACTGAAATAAGGGGGCAGTCTGCTGATGCTTAAAAACAAGGTAATTACAGCGGTAAAACAAGTATAATTATAACTGTGTTGGTTATGCAAAACTGGGGAATTGGTAATTAAGAGATTATCTATCTTTTAAAACAACAAAAATTCTGGTGTTGACTGTCCCTTTAAATAATGTTCTCTAAAATTAGGAGCTTGTGCAGAGAACCATTCTCTCAATATACATTTCCTAGTTACTAATAAAACCATATCTATAAATGAGATCTTCGCCTTGTTCATCTAATTGCAGTTCAAATGTATAATATCCAAAAAATCAATGTCAAATCTTGACTTCATTATATTAGCAACCCACCAACAAATGTTGGCCAATGTTGATTGATTTTGGGTGAAGCTCACAAATAGCCATTTAATTTGAGATTCCCTATAATGAGTCAAGTGTAGTTTTATAGACAACTTTGAGACTTTTCTCAATGTTATCTTTTCTAAAGTTATTATAGATTCCTTATGCCTTTCCTCGACCATATTAAACATAACATTAGTTACACTTGCATCCAATAAAACTTTATACATTTCAGAGAATGTGTATTTCTCAAAAAAAAAGAGAGAAGTATTTAGTAAGAAGATGAGGATCCAAAAAAAGGGGGTATTTCTTCAATATTGCGGTACTTGTAATTTGTTCATAAAAATAATAGTTTGAATCAGGGATATTACAAATTTGTTGTATTTCTAAGAATGACCTTATCGATCTCGTCACAGGCTCTAAATCTGTAAAATTCTGTATTGATGACTCGGGAGGGAAAGACTAAGCATTGGCAAGGAACACTATATGTCTTGTGGATCTTATTCCATGCTTTCAAAATTCTGTCATATATTATATTTTTACAGAAAGAAGGAATATCTTTCCAATCCAAATGAAGTTAAAATGACAGGGATACATTCTCCAATATCATACTGTCCACTCAATAATGACAAAAATGTTCCATACCCAAAATCCAATCAATGGCCAAGTTAGCCAAAGAAGCAAGATTATAGTAATTGATGTGTGGGATACCCAATCTATTCCTATCAAAGGGTAGCATTATTTTTTTAAGAATAATAGGTATTTTTTTGGCGGGGGAATTACATTACTTCAGACTTTACCCAGAGTCGCTTGGGTAATGTGAGCTTTACCTGGGTAATCCTAGGATTACCCAGATTTCAGACTTCACCCGTAACACACACACATATACCTGTATATATATATATATATATATATATAGGAACAACAAGAACAAACAAAAAAGTGTGCTCAAACAAAAAAGTGTGCTCAGCGCTATGCTGTATTGTTACGTGGCTGTTGAAATATAAGGAAAGTTCCTTTATAAAGCGGAAAGTGATACAGTACAGTTCTGACTTTCTGGCTAAACAGCCAATATGTTAAGTTCAATCCTTTAGTGCTTAGATGCAATCCCCTCTGAGTAACAATAGAAAGTTCACACAACACTCATAAGGAAGTGTTTCAAATCTGATGAATAATGTAACAGGATGACATGCAAGCAAGAAAGTTATTCAATCAAACATCGCCATGGGTATATACATAGACAGAGTATGAGTGACTCACCAGTCTCAGTAGAATGAACCAGCAGAATAGGAGCACAGTGAAGCCGTGTTTATAAATCAGAAGTTACCTGTCCGCTTGTATAACAGAGTTGAGAAGAACCTACTTCTCTCATATTTATTTATGATATGTTTATTAACCAATTGTTAAGCATACAAACACGTCACAACTTGACACCATTCACTATTTGCACTTTTAACGCCCACAATGTTTTTACAAATCATTATGATTGGTTGTTGTTGTAATGCAGTTAAACAGACTTTCCGGCTTGTGAAACTCAGCTGCAGAACTGATAGGTAAATGTTTAGAATGTCTCACCCTCTTGGTATAATATCACTATAGCTGTAAGTGATATCAATTGATCATATGAGTGATTTAATATGAAGAAGTATATCTGAATACGTTGGCAAGGTTAGTTGTTCAGAGAGAGACAAATGAACTAAAGTTCCCAATTGAGATTTCAATGTAAGATACAAATGTAACAAAATGGAACTTTCTCAGAGTATTATAAGTAACGATATTTCCCAATAGTGGATGCTTGCCTGAGGTAACAGATCTTGTTACCTGACACATGTGTTGCAGCTAGCAGCGTTCTGAGGTCTAGCGCGGACAGCTTGGGAGGAGTCTCACGATGGTTGATTGACAGCGCTGGAGAACAGACGGGCCCCGGTCTTTAGCGGGGGGCGCAGATTGCGGCTCCGCTTCAATCTTCACGGCAAGTGAGTATAACCTGGCTGTGCACTATAGATGACTCAAGTAAGGCGTATGAGGTTTTGAAAAGGAAGGTGAAAAACGTGATGTTAATCCTCACACAGTTAATCGGCATGTGCCGCGAGTAGAGAAAAATAGAAGACAACCATCTTGAAGTAATCAAAGTCAGGGACTTGATTTGTATTGTAATCCAAATAAGCGGTGTGAGTATATCCTTCAGGAGGATACGGAGGAGCTCAGTATGAGCAGAACTTGCTCTGTCTAAAACAACAAAATACTAAGCACCTGTCGTTGGGCGAACAGGTGATTTAAAGTCTCTGTAGGCAGGGCTAAGGAAAAGCAGGTTGCTGCTTAAAGGTACATACATGTTGTGAGAGAATCCTCACATCACCCCCTCCTCAAGAAAGCTGTCCCACAGCTTGAGGACGAGGTTTATCCGGGAAGCGACTGTGGAAAACTGAGATGAGTCTAGGAGCATCAACCCCCGAGGCTTCCTCCCAGGAATCGTCTTCTGAAGGATAACCCTTCCAGTGGATGAGGTATTGCAGTAAAGAATTCTTGTAACGGGAGTCCTTAATGGACTGTACTTCGTAAACTTGAGTATCACTTATGACTGAGGAGTCAGCAGCTGTGGTCTCCTGTTGTCTAGATCCAGTGTAGGGTTTCAGAAGAGAGACGTGGAAGGTAGGATGCACCCGCATTCCAATGGAAAGTTGTAGGGTCACAGCATTAGAGTTTACTATCTGGGAAATCTTATATGGTCCAATAAACTTACTAGCGAGTTTCCTGCTTGGAACTTGGAGTTTCAAGTTCTTGGTGGAGAGCCAGACCCAGTCCCCAACAGAGTATTCGGGGGGAGTTCTTCTTCTGAGATCATAATGTCTTTTCTGCGTAGCTTGAGCTTTTTGGATATTCCGTTTGATGAAATCAAAATTGTCTAGAATCTTGATGGTGAAATCATCCACCTTTGGTGAATCAGTGCTAGAGGCAGGATTGAGGAAGAGAGAGGGGTGGAATCCGTAATTTGCGAAAAAGGGTGAACAGTTTGTAGAAGAGATGGTTAAGTTGTTGTAGGCATACTCAGCCATGGGTAGATAGGTGATCCACTGGTCTTGCTGGAAAGAACAGAAACAACAGAGGTATTCCTCAAGCCATTGATTCAACCGTTCCATCTGCCCGTTGGTTTGGGGATGATATTCTGTTGTGAATCTATGATCAACTTGAAGGAGTTTAGACAATGTAGACCAGAAACGCGAGGTGAATTGTGATCCCCTATCTGTGATTATCCTAGCAGGTACTCCATGTAGTTTGACAATGTTATCCAAGAAAAGGCGAGCTGTTTCAGAAGATGAGGGGACCTTATGGTAGGGAAGGAAGTGCCCCATCTTTGTGAACATATCTATTACAACAAGAATGGTGTTCTGTTTTTGGGATGTAGGCGACTCAACGATAAAGTCCATACTTATTTGTTCCCAGGGACGGCTAGGAATGGGTAAGGACATTAAAAGTCCATAGGGTCTTAACCTCTCATTCTTTGAGGTAATACAGGTGGAACAGGTACCAACATAATCCACAACCGTTTGCTTCATCTTGGGCCACCAGTAGTTACGGTTTAGTAAGTCCATAGTACGCCTGACGCCTGGATGACCTGAGGTAGGTATGTCGTGATGATATTTTAGGACCTGGTTCCTTAGCGCTAGAGGTACATATAGCTTATCCTGGTGATAGAGGAAACCATCTTTGTTCTCTAGATGATAATGTATACTGTCGTCGTCTTGTCGTTGATATCTCTTGATCTCAGATAGAAAAGGGGCAGTGAAAGCTATGAAACGTTCTTGGGGGATCACAGATTGGATCTCTTGTTTTAGGGGTGGTCTAGTGTCTCTCCTAGAGAGAGCATCGGCCTTCCCGTTCTTGTTGGCTGGTCTGTATTGAATAATGAAGTTGAACCTGGAGAAGTAAAGACTCCAACGGACCTGTCGTGCAGATAAGGTTTTATTATTCTGGAGGAATTGGAGATTTTTGTGATCTGTATAAATCGTGACAGGGAACTTTGCTCCCTCCAGTAAATGTCTCCAGTTCTCTAAGGCTCTACGAATGGCGAGGAGTTCCTTATCTCCAATAGTATAATTCATCTCAGCAGAAGACATAGTTTTGGAGAAGAAGGAAACCGGGTGCAAGGGTTCCGATATGGACAGACGTTGTGAGAGTACCGGCCCTATGGCAAAGTCAGAGGAGTCAACTTCAAGGATGTAGGGCAGAGAGGCATCAGGGAATCGGAGTATAGGAGCTGTAGAGAAACTTTTCTTGAGGTATTCAAAAGCTGTGGAAGCTTCTGTGGTCCAATGGAATGGTTTGGTCTGAGATGTGAGTTGGGTTAATGGTTTTACTATCTTGGAGAATCCCTAAATGAATTTTCGATAGTAGTTGGAAAAACCAAGGAAGCGTTGGAGATCCTTTCTGTTGGCTGGTTGAGGCCAATCCATCACAGTATCTACCTTCTTATGTTGCATCTTTATACCATCTGGGGAGATGTCATAACCCAGGAACGATATTTCTGTACAATGGAATTGACACTTCTCTGCCTTAGCATAGAGCTTGTGTGTACGTAGCCTGGTGAGTACCCAGCGGAGATGTTTGATGTGATCCTTCAAGTTTTTGGAATAGATTAGAATGTCGTCAAGGTATACGACCATACAAACATCTAGCAAATCTCTGAAAATGTCGTTTATAAAATGTTGGAAAGTCGCCGGAGCGTTGCACAATCTAAAAGGCATCACCAGGTACTCAAACAGCCCATATCTAGTGCGGAAGGCTGTTAACCACTCATGACCCTCCTGTATCCGTACCAGATTGTATGCTCCTCTGAGGTCAAGTTTGGAGAATATGTTAGCATAAGATAAACGTTCAATCATCTCAGGAATCAGAGGCAACGGATAGCGATTCTTTATGGTCCTCTTGTTAAGCTCGATAGTCGATGATAGGTCTAAGTGATTCATCCTTATTCCTCACGAAGAAGATGCCTGCTCCAGCGGGGGAAGTGGAAGGTCTTATAAATCCCCTCTTGAGGTTTTCCTCGAGATAATTTTTGAGATGTGCAAGTTCGGTTTCATTCAATGGATAGATATGTCCAAATGGTATGCTTGCTCCTGGTTGGAGTTGGATGGGGCAATCATATGGACGATGGGGTGGAAGGGTATCAGCTTCTGTCTTACTGAATACGTCAGCGAAATCTTTGTAACAATCTGGTAGAACCTGTGGATCAGAAAGAGTATGTAGAAGGTGCTGCTGTGGGAAGCAGGTATTATGACAATATGAAGAATTGAAAGATATCTTCGAGGAGGTCCAGACTATGGAAGGCTCATGTACTTTTAACCATGTGATACCTAAAACTATAGGGAAGTGAGGAGAAGGCAATACATCAAAGGATATGAATTCAGTATGGCCCTTTTCTGTAACAACTCTCAAAGGCACCGTATGGTGTGTTATGGGGCCATTACGAATGGTGGAACCATCAATAACTCGAAGTACAAGTGGTATTGCTTTTAACACAAGTGGTATTGTATTTAATTTTACAAGCTGGGAGTCGATAAAGTTTCCGAAAGCCCCGGAGTCGATAATGGCTTCAGCTGGTAGTCTTTTCTGGTCCCACTGCAAGAATAGAGAGAGGTTGCAGAAAGTGGAATGATTATGTACCTCATGGGAGGAACAAATGATAGAGGACTTACTTTTCTTATTCTTCTGGAGGATAGGACATTGGTAGACTGAATGGGTTGGATCTCCACAGTACATGCAGAGGTTCCTAGTTTTCCGCCTCATCCTCTCTTCGCTTGATATAGGTCCTCTTACTACCCCTATCTCCATCGGAACAGACGTTGGTAGTGAAGGTTTATATTGGTTTGAGGAAGTTGTGGCAGTATGCTTAGTGTATACATCAGTATGTAACTTCTCTCCACGTCTCTCTCTAAGTCTTCTATCAATTTGAGAGGAGATCTTCATCAAAGCTTCTAGGGTAGGAGGTAGTTTGATCCTTGCCAATTCATCCTTCAGGTTCTCCGCCAAACCTAATCGGAATTGGTTACGAAGTGCTATGGGACTCCAGAGGGAATCAGCCGCGCAAAATTTGAACTCTGCAATATATTCTTCTACGGGCCTCTTACCCTGTTTGAGGTCTCTCATGTGAGCCTCAGCGGTCAATTGTGTGTCTTTGTCTGAATAAAGTTCATCCATATGACTGAAGAATGATTCTAAAGTGGCAAGGGCAGAATCCTCATATTCACATAGATTATCTGCCCAAACCCTGGGCTCCCCTCTGAGGAATGTGATAACAGTCAGAACTCGTATTTTCTCTGTGGTATAGGTTTTAGGACGCAGAGTAAAAAGTAAGTGACAGGCGTTTTTGAATTGTTTGTAATTGCGTCTATTTCCGCTGAAAGTGTCAGGGAGAGAAATTTGGGGTTCAGGTGCAGAATCATGAGCTGATCTAGCAGCTATTGAGTCCTTGAATAATTCTTTTAGAGTTTTATTTTCAATCTGTAATTCTCTTACTGCATGAGCTATTTGATCTACCTTCTGAGATAAGTTGTAGACCACTTGGGGAAGTTCTGCTGGTTCCATGCTCTGGGTGGCTTAGTATTATGTAATGCAGTTAAACAGACTTTCCGGCTTGTGAAACTCAGCTGCAGAACTGATAGGTAAATGTTTAGAATGTCTCACCCTCTTGGTATAATATCACTATAGCTGTAAGGGATATCAATTGATCATATGAGAGTGATTTAATATGAAGAAGTATATCTGAATACGTTGGCAAGGTTAGTTGTTCAGAGAGAGACAAATGAACTAAAGTTCCCAATTGAGATTTCAATGTAAGATACAAATGTAACAAAATGGAACTTTCTCAGAGTATTATAAGTAACGATATTTCCCAATAGTGGATGCTTGCCTGAGGTAACAGATCTTGTTACCTGACACATGTGTTGCAGCTAGCAGCGTTCTGAGGTCTAGCGCGGACAGCTTGGGAGGAGTCTCACGCTGACGTGATGGTTGATTGACAGCGCTGGAGAACAGACGGGCCCCGGTCTTTAGCGGGGGGCGCAGATTGCGGCTCCGCTTCAATCTTCACGGCAAGTGAGTATAACCTGGCTGTGCACTATAGATGACTCAAGTAAGGCGTATGAGGTTTTGAAAAGGAAGGTGAAAAACGTGATGTTAATCCTCACACAGTTAATCGGCATGTGCCGCGAGTAGAGAAAAATAGAAGACAACCAGCTTGAAGTAATCAAAGTCTTTTCAGTAGTAGGGACTTGATTTGTATTGTAATCCAAATAAGCGGTGTGAGTATATCCTTCAGGAGGATACGGAGGAGCTCAGTATGAGCAGAACTTGCTCTGTCTAAAACAACAAAATACTAAGCACCTGTCGTTGGGCGAACAGGTGATTTAAAGTCTCTGTAGGCAGGGCTAAGGAAAAGCAGGTTGCTGCTTAAAGGTACATACATGTTGTGAGAGAATCCTCACAGTTGTAATGCTTATTAACGTACCTTTGAGCAAACCTGACAATCTCTGATGAAGTGCATTGAGCATGCTCGAAACGCGTCAGTTCAGCACAACCTAACCTTGTATACACCTTTGTGTTCCACTGTTCTAGCCTGAATAAACCTACTTGGTTGATTGTTCCGGATGGTCTTCATATTTCTTTGTATTATATATATATATATATATATATATATATATATATATATATATATATATATGCAACTTTTGACATGTATATTTATGTATTTCTATGTTAAAGCCCTTTGCCTGCCTTTTTTGTTTTTTCAACACCTGAGATCTTATATCTTTGAGCCCTTATAACTATTTTGTGTAATATATTTTAGAAATATTTTTTGTTACTGTTGTTATAAGTGCGACTATACTTTGTAATGTATTTTTGATGTGTTTTGTGACAGTTTTTAGTTCGCATTTACTTTCAAATTGTAATATGAGTGCAATTTAACTTGTGCACAACGAATGTGAAAACCTGATATCGCTCATGCACAAACAATAGCGCTCCACTTGTAATCTGACTCACAGTTAGAAAAAAAATTGACAAAAGCGTGTACTTTATATCCACATACTCCAAATGTAAATATAGAGCTATTTTTATTAAAGGGGCAGTCTACACCAGAATTGTTATTGTTTAAAAAGATAGATAATCCCTTTATTACCCATGCCCCATTTTTGTATAACCAACACGGTTCTATCAATGTAATTTTTACCTCTGTGATTACCCTGTATCTAAGCCTCTGCAGAGTGCCCCTTATTTCAGTTCTTTTGACAGACTTGCATTTTAGCCAATAAGTTCTGACTCCTAGTTAACTCCACAGGAGTGAGCACAAAGTTATCTAAATGGCACACATGAACTAGCACTGTCTAGATGTAAAAAACCTGTCAAAATGCCCTGAGATAAGAGGCAGCCTTCAAGGACTTAGAAATTAGTATATGTGCCTATCTGGATTTAGCTTTCAACAACAAATACCAAGAGAACAAAGCAAATTTGATGATTAAAGTAAATTGGAAACATGTTTAAAATTGAATGCCCTTTCTGAATCATGAAAGTTTAATTTTTGACTAGACAGTGCCTTTAACCTGCAAAAGCAGCTTCGGAGCCCCTGCATTTCAGGCTTGCTGCTACTTAACCTCATTTAAAGTGTGTCAGATTTCAACCATCCTGATCCAAACAAGATGATTGACAGTCCCTGTCAGGCAAAATAGAGTCGATAATGAAGAAAATGTGTTATCTAGAAGTCAATAAAAATACAGTTGTCTTGCATTACAGTAATATATTTGTAGTTTTTAAGCTTTAGTTTGCTTAAACTAAAAGAATAACATTAAAAATAGTTGTGTTGATTCTTTAGAAAAATAATGGTTAGAATATAAAAAATGTTATAATACTTATTTGTGTTTGTGCCTTTTAAAATAATGCTAATAATATTATTAATAATAATCATATCCTAAATATATTCTCTTGCAAAGGGTAATGAAATAGAAGGCCAATGTGACCAACAAAATTATTATGTTAAATAAGCTGTTTTAAACTGTCTAGAAAGTATTTATCAGCATATTAAACTGATGTTGTTAAAAAGCTTTTTATTTCCTTTAATAACAAAACTTATTTCATCTAATCACTTTAGCTAAAGACCTACTTAGTTGCTGTGTGATTGTAATTGCTTGTTTTAGAATCAATATTTTCTCTACATTAATATCTTCAGTGGTTTAATCAGGGTTTATAACAATATATTTTTTTGCATATACAATTTTATTACTTAGGGAACTTAAATGAAATATAGGATTATGTAAAACTCAATTTGAGCTGTTCACTTTTGTAAGGCTATTAAGAATAGTGAGGAAATATTCCAAGCGTATTAAAAAATACTGAAGAACTATGGTTTCTGGCATCTCTTCAGAACTTTTATTTTCATGAGACATTTATGATAGAATGTAAATTGCTGAGATGGGATCTTCAACCACAGTTGCAAACAATCAATTCTGACTTGGAAATATTGTCCTGTAAAAGATATAGCAATATTTACAAGACTCTTAGCTGTTGGTTTATATTCATGTTTCAAATGTGTTAGTGATTCAAATGAGCAGACAGGGAGCATATTTCTAGCAGAGGAAATTCAAGGGAAAATCATTCTCTTAATTTAAAAAATAGATTTTTTTTCCGTAATATACATAAGTTTAACCTCATATTGGGCTGGATTATAAGCAGAGCACTATTTAGAACTCCTGCTCACACATACACATCACTAGATAGAGTCTTTTTGTGTGCTTCGTGTTGTACTCGTATAGTTGAAAGTAAAAAATTAGTGCTGGAAAGCTGAACTTCAAATATTGTGACCGTATTCTCATATAGAAGTCAATGGAGAGTGAAAACTGGGGAAAAAAAAAAAAAACTAACATCCACAATATAGTGCTAACCCGCATACATAATTAAGTTTATTCAAAAGAACTAAATCCAACATGAAATATTATTTTTTTAAATTCCAATGTTCTTCACATATAAGAATATGATCTCTCTCTCTCTCTCTCTCTCTCTCTCATGAACCCTTTTTTTGTTTTCAGTTTGTTTGGATTTGAAAGCTTGCATTGTGTGGCTGTTTTAGGGTCTCAGGTATTGGAGAGGACCTTGACGTGGTACCTGAGCTTGTCCCATTTGGCCAGATGCGGTGACTAACCTTTCCAGTTTTGCTTTTAAATCTTAGCTGAGAGCTTGCAAGTGAGTGCTGGGTTTTCTCTGTGTGTTGTATTAATTTGTTTTGTAATTTTCCCTATGGTTCTTGCACCCAGACCTGTCTGGGGTTAACTGCTTGTGGCTCTGGGGACAGCACAGCTTCCTGTGAGTGCCAGTGGCACCCAGGGCTGAGCATGTTGCAGGGTCATGGGATGTGTACCCGGTCCGGTATGAGAGTGCAGTTCCCTTCCGTGTTTTGTATATGTCTAGGGTGATTACATATTCCTGTGCACCCTTTTTTTGTTTTCAGTTTGTTTGGATTTGAAAGCTTGCATTGTGTGGCTGTTTTAGGGTCTCAGGTATTGGAGAGGACCTTGACGTGGTACCTGAGCTTGTCCCATTTGGCCAGATGCGGTGACTAACCTTTCCAGTTTTGCTTTTAAATCTTAGCTGAGAGCTTGCAAGTGAGTGCTGGGTTTTCTCTGTGTGTTGTATTAATTTGTTTTGTAATTTTCCCTATGGTTCTTGCACCCAGACCTGTCTGGGGTTAACTGCTTGTGGCTCTGGGGACAGCACAGCTTCCTGTGAGTGCCAGTGGCACCCAGGGCTGAGCATGTTGCAGGGTCATAGGATGTGTACCCGGTCCGGTATGAGAGTGCAGTTCCCTTCCGTGTTTTGTATATGTCTAGGGTGATTACATATTCCTGTGCACCCTTTTTTTGTTTTCAGTTTGTTTGGATTTGAAAGCTTGCATTGTGTGGCTGTTTTAGGGTCTCAGGTATTGGAGAGGACCTTGACGTGGTACCTGAGCTTGTCCCATTTGGCCAGATGCGGTGACTAACCTTTCCAGTTTTGCTTTTAAATCTTAGCTGAGAGCTTGCAAGTGAGTGCTGGGTTTTCTCTGTGTGTTGTATTAATTTGTTTTGTAATTTTCCCTATGGTTCTTGCACCCAGACCTGTCTGGGGTTAACTGCTTGTGGCTCTGGGGACAGCACAGCTTCCTGTGAGTGCCAGTGGCACCCAGGGCTGAGCATGTTGCAGGGTCATAGAATGTGTACCCGGTCCGGTATGAGAGTGCAGTTCCCTTCCGTGTTTTGTATATGTCTAGGGTGATTACATATTCCTGTGCACCCTTTTTTTGTTTTCAGTTTGTTTGGATTTGAAAGCTTGCATTGTGTGGCTGTTTTAGGGTCTCAGGTATTGGAGAGGACCTTGACGTGGTACCTGAGCTTGTCCCATTTGGCCAGATGCGGTGACTAACCTTTCCAGTTTTGCTTTTAAATCTTAGCTGAGAGCTTGCAAGTGAGTGCTGGGTTTTCTCTGTGTGTTGTATTAATTTGTTTTGTAATTTTCCCTATGGTTCTGGCACCCAGACCTGTCTGGGGTTAACTGCTTGTGGCTCTGGGGACAGCACAGCTTCCTGTGAGTGCCAGTGGCACCCAGGGCTGAGCATGTTGCAGGGTCATAGGATGTGTACCCGGTCCGGTATGAGAGTGCAGTTCCCTTCCGTGTTTTGTATATATATATATAGTACATGAAGTAGAAAACAATACATGAAGTAAAGAAGTACTATGTCCTGCTAAATAAACACCATTGGCCCACTGTATTAACAGATGTGTCACATGTTCTGTGAATATTCATAGTTATTCCATGAGTGTGAATATGGGCACAGTGCATTGCTAAATGTTTTATGCCAAGCTGAGAGAGTGCATAAATTATACATGACAGCAGCACATAAGTGAACCCCTGGTACCCCCTTATTCAGTTATACATAAGTTATATAAACAGTGTCTTTTCCTTATTGCTATGCCTATTAGCCTGCATAATTGAAATACTTCACATTGCTGGGTATGCCCTACCTCTTTATAACTATGTGACACTGTTTGTGGCTATTCTAGTGAATATGTAATTAGACGTTCATTGTTAAAACTTTAGTCCTTATGTATAACTGAATAAGGGGGGTACCAGGGGTTAACTTATGGTTAAATCTATATAAAACATCTCTAGCAATGATTTAACACTTTTTTGCATGTTCAAAATGCAGAGCAACAGCAATAATTTAACCTCCTAACTGCTGAGAGCAGACACATGGAAGGGGTTGAATCACAGCAATGCAAAAAAAAACTGCAGCTGGGACTTAACCATATGATTAATAGTTAAATACTGTATATGCAACAGGGACTTGCCCACATTCAATTCAAGGTTTATCAAAAAGCAAAAGAAAGCATATATACAGGGAGTGCAGAATTATTAGGCAAGTTGTATTTTTGAGGATTAATTTTATTATTGAACAACAACCATGTTCTCAATGAACCCAAAAAACATTAATATCAGAGCTGAATAGTTTTGGAAGTAGTTTTTAGTTTGTTTTTAGTTATAGCTATTTTAGGGGGATATCTGTGTGTGCAGGTGACTATTACTGTGCATAATTATTAGGCAACTTAACAAAAAACAAATATATACCCATTTCAATTATTTATTTTTACCAGTGAAACCAATATAACATCTCAACATTCACAAATATACATTTCTGACATTCAAAAACAAAACAAAAACAAATCAGTGACCAATATAGCCACCTTTCTTTGCAAGGACACTCAAAAGCCTGCCATCCATGGATTCTGTCAGTGTTTTGATCTGTTCACCATCAACATTACGTGCAGCAGCAACCACAGCCTCCCACACACTGTTCAGAGAGGTGTACTGTTTTCCCTCCTTGTAAATCTCACATTTGATGATGGACCACAGGTTCTCAATGGGGTTCAGATCAGGTGAACAAGGAGGCCATGTCATTAGATTTTCTTCTTTTATACCCTTTCTTGCCAGCCAAGCTGTGGAGTACTTGGACGCGTGTGATGGAGCATTGTCCTGCATGAAAATCATGTTTTTCTTGAAGGATGCAGACTTCTTCCTGTACCACTGCTTGAAGAAGGTATCTTCAAGAAACTGGCAGTAGGACTGGGAGTTGAGCTTGACTCTATCCTCAACCCGAAAAGGCCCCACAAGCTCATCTTTGATGATACCAGCCCAAACCAGTACTACACCTCCACCTTGCTGGTGTCTGAGTCGTACTGGAGCTCTCTGCCCTTTACCAATCCAGCCACGGGCCCATCCATCTGGCCCATCAAGACTCACTCTCATTTCGTCATTCCATAAAACCTTAGAAAAATCAGTCTTGAGATATTTCTTGGCCCAGTCTTGACGTTTCAGCTTGTGTGTCTTGTTCAGTGGTGGTCGTCTTTCAGCCTTTCTTACCTTGGCCATGTCTCTGAGTATTGCACACCTTGTGCTTTTGGGCACTCCAGTGATGTTGCAGCTCTGAAATATGGCCAAACTGGTGGCAAGTGGCATCTTGGCAGCTGCACGCTTGACTTTTCTCAGTTCATGGGCAGTTATTTTGCGCCTTGGTTTTTCCACACGCTTCTTGCGACCCTGTTGACTATTTTGAATGAAACGCTTGATTGTTCGATGATCACGATTCAGAAGCTTTGCAATTTTAAGAGTGCTGCATATTTTTGACTTTTCTGAGCCTGTCAAGTCCTTCTTTTGACCCATTTTGCCAAAGGAAAGGAAGTTGCCTAATAATTATGCACACCTGATATAGGGTGTTGATGTCATTAGACCACACCCCTTCTCATTACAGAGATGCACATCACCTAATATGCTTAATTGGTAGTAGGCTTTCGAGCCTATACAGCTTGGAGTAAGACAACATGCATAAAGAGGATGATGTGGTCAAAATACTAATTTGCCTAATAATTCTGCACTCCCTGTACAGCATTATTTAACCCCTTACCTACTTAAAACATGAAGGCAATCAAGGGATTCATTTGTAGTTACACTCACCTAGATTACGAGTTTTGAACGCTATAGGGAAAGTAAAGAACACAACAAAAGTTGGGTTATTTAACCCCCTATAGCGCTTCCATTACAAGTTAAAAAATACCTGGCTTGTGCATGCAATATGGAGATTTTAAGCTCCATACCGCACCAAAAACAAGCAGTGTTTTGACATGCAGGTGCACACATTACCCATAGACATCAATGGGGAGAGCCGGCAAAAAAAAGTCTAACACCTGCGATCGCGGAAAGAAAAGCTCCGTAACGCAGCTCCATTGAAGTCTTTGGGGAAAAAGAAAATACAGTTTAAACCTAACACCCTAACATAAATCCTGAGTCAAAACACCCCTAATCTGCTGCCCCTGACATCGCCGACGCCTGCCTACAGTTATTTACCCCTAATCTGCCACTCCTGATATCGCCGCCACCTAAATAAAATTATTAACCCCTAATCTGCCGCTCCTGATATTGCCGCCACTATACTAAAGTTATTAACCCCTATTCCGCTGCACCCCAACATCGCCACAACTAAATAAAGTTATTAACCCCTAAACCACCAGCTCCCCACATTGCAACAACCTAACTTAAACTATTAACCCCTACCCCTAAACCTAACCCTAAACATAGCCCTAACCCTAACCCTAACATTACCCTAACCCTAACACCCCCTAACTTTAACATACTTAAAATAGATCTAAATTAAAGTTACAATTATTAACTAAATAATAACTATTAACCCCTAAACTACCAGCCCTCCACATCACAACAACCCAAATAAAACTATTAACCCCTAACCTTAATGTAACCCTAACCCTAACCCTAAACTTAACCCTAACTTTAACTTAATGAAATTAGATTTAAATTCAATTTACAATTATTAATTAACTAAATAATACATATTTAAAACTACTTACCTGTAAAATTAAACATAAGCTAGCTACAATATAACTAATAGTTACATTGTAGCTAGCTTAGGTTTTATTTTTATTTCACAGGTAAGTTTGTATTTTTTTTAACTAGGTAGACTAGTTAGTAAATAGTTATTAACTATTTACAAAATACCTAGTTAAAATAAATGCAAACTTACTTGTGAAATAAAACCTAACCTGCCTCACACTAAAGCCAAACATTACAAAAAATAAAAAAACTACCATTACAATTTTTTTTTAAAAAACTACCATTACAAAAGAAACAAACAAAATTATCCAAAAAAAAAAAAAAAGATTATTCCTATTCTAATACCCTTTTAAATATACTATTAAACATTATTAAAAGTACTACATTACAAAAACAAACAAACACTAAGTTACAAAAAAAAAAAAACAATCACTAAATTACGGGAAAAAAAACAACCAAATTATCAAAAATATTTTTTTTACACCTAATCTAATAGCCCTATCAAAATAAAAAAGTCCCTCCAAAATAAAAAAAAATCCCTAGCCTACAATAAACTACCAATGGCCCTTAAAAGGGTCTTTTGTGGGACATTGCTCTAAAGATATCAGCTCTTTTACCTGTAAAAAAAATACAAACCCCCCCCCCCCCACAGTAAAACCCACCACCCAACCAACACCATCAAATAAAAAAAACTATCTAAAATAACCTAAGCTAC
Organism: Bombina bombina; assembly: GCF_027579735.1. NCBI lineage: Eukaryota > Metazoa > Chordata > Amphibia > Anura > Bombinatoridae > Bombina > Bombina bombina. The sequence continues at coordinate 784,349,933 of NC_069499.1, read as the reverse complement.
CCATTTCCCTGAAAAGGGCATTTATATGGGCATTTAGCTCTTTTACTGCCCAGACCTTAATCTAAAAATAAAACCCACCCAAAAAACCCTTAAAAAAGCCTAACACTAACCCCGACAATCCACTTACAGTTCTTGAAGCCCCGCTTGAATGATCCATCCAGCCGGCAAAGTCATCATCCATGCGGCAAGATGTCTTCATCCAGATGGCATCTTCTATCTTCATCCAGCCGGCGAAGTCCTCGTCCAGGTGGCAAGAAGTCTTCATACAGATGGCATCTTCTATCTCCATCCATCCGTAGCGTTTCAGGTCCATCCTAAAGACATTTGGAACGGAGCATCCTCTTCATACGGTCGCTGCCATACAATGGAACTTGAATGCAAGTGCCGCAATCTAAGATGACGTCCCTTGCATTCCTATTGGCTGAAAGATTTAAATCAGACAATATGAATTAGAGCTGCTAAAATCCTATTGGCTGTTCCAATCAGCCAATTGTATTGAGCTTTCATCCTATTGGCTGTTCCAATCAGCCAATAGAATGAGAGCTCAATCCTATTGGCTGATTGGAACAGGATAGACCTGCTCCCTGCTGGATCAATGAAGATAGAAGTTGCTTTCTATATGAAGACTTTTTGCTGCCTGTATGAGGACATCGCCGGCTGGATGAAGATAGACAATGATGCCTGGATGAAGACTTCTTGCTGCATGGATGATTACTTTGTCGGCTGGATGGATCCTTTAAGCAGGACCTCAATAACTGTAAGTGGATCATTGGGGGTTAGTATTAGGCTTTTTTAATTTTTTTTTGGGTGGGTTTTAATTTTAGATTAGGATCTGGGTAGTAAAAAAACTAAATACCCTTTTAAGGGCAATGCCTATACAAATGCCCTTTTCAGGGCAATGGGTAGCTTAGGTTATTGTAGATAGTTTTTTTTATTTGGGGGGTTGGTTGGGTGGTGGGTTTTACTGTTGAAGGAGTGTTTGTATTTTTTTTTACAGGTAAAAGAGCCAATTTCTTTTGGGCAATGCCCCACAAAAGGCCCCTTTAAGGGCCATTGGTAGTTTATTGTAGGCTAGGGTTTTTTATTGGGGGGGCTTTTTTATTTTTATAGGGCTTTTAGATAAGGTTAAAAAAATATATTTTTGATAATTTGTTGTTTTTTTTCCATAATTTAGTGTTTTGTTTTTGTAACTTAGTGTTTGTTTTTGTAATGTAGTACTTTTAATAATGTTTAATTGTATATTTAAATAATTTTAGTAGGGTTAGGTTTTTTAATATGTAATTTAGTTTATTTAATTGGTAGTTTAATTTAATTGTAGTATAATAGTTAGGGTAGGTTAATAATTAGTTTAAATTAGTTTATTTTAATTCTACAGGTAAGTTTTAATTTATTTGAAGATAGGGATTTTGTAATTATAATTTAAAGTTACGGGGGTGTTAGGTTTAGGGGTTAATAGCTTAATTCAGGTTATTGCAATGTGGGGGGCTGACGGTTTAGGGGTTAATAGGTTTAGTTAGTGGTGGTGATGTGGAAGGCCAGAGGATTAGGGGTTAATACATTTATTTAGGTTGGGGTGATGTTGGGGAGCACCAGGATAGGGGTTAATAACTTTATTTAGGTTGTGGCAATGTTGGGGAGCAGCGGGATAATGTTTAAACATTTTAGTATAGTGGCGGTGTTTAGTGACATGTTATAAATAAAGTTGGGAAAAACACGAATAGCAGCGTCATCGATGACTGTTAGTTAACAACAGTCCAATGCTCATTGCCCCGTACTTGGTGCACATGTTTTTGGGGGCTTTTTTTATAAATATGGAGATCGTATTGAGATCCGTGGCCGCAATGTTTGGCGATGTTAGGCGAGCGTATTGATGCCGGCGAATGCAACATAGTTGACAGCTTGATAAATATCCCCCCTAGTGTCTATTAAAAGCTATATGCAACAAGATTTCACAGTTCAGTCAGTAGGAGTTTAAAGAGAGAGAGAGAGATGATTGTATATATTAAAATTTCATTTTATTAAGTTCGTTAAAACAGACCTGGCACAGCACATAGAAATCCCCACTGCTGACGCGTTTCCTGCCTCACGGGCAGTTCATCAGAGCAGGCAGTATGAGTTTTTTGAATGTGTTTATACTTTATAGCATTTGACTTTTATATGATGTAATACACATTGGTAAACTTAACTGCTTATGCTCTCTGTGTGTTACCTAATATATGTATATACAATGTACATTTCACATCGTTTATTTACTACGGTATATTAGAATATCAGTTCCCTCTTTGTATTTCCATATTATATGTTTTCAACATGTTTAAATTAACTTCAGTACACTGGGATGTTATTAATTGACGAATATTCATGTATTTAGTTACAGTAAGAATCGTTATCCCCCACACATTGAATTGTACTATCGTTTTTAATGTGCCTATTGAATGATACAATTTTATATGAAAGCATAGTCTTAGTGTATAATAATGTATATATTTTTTTGTTTATGATCGATATTTTCAAGTTTATTTATTATGCATAATGTTTATTATTGTTTTACACGTTGGATTGGATGTTTATTTCACAATACACACAAAATTTCCATTTTTTGTTATAATTAATTATGCAGCAGGTGTGCAGGGCTTACATCCTGTTTTTAAGGAGTCCTTACACACCTGTTAGGTAGCTCTGATGAAGTGCCCAATAGGGCAGGAAACGCGTCAGCGGTAGTCAGGTCTGTGTGCTGTGCCTTTGTTTTTTACTCACGGAATTTCAATTAAAGGTGAAGTTTTAACACTTATTTCATCAGCCTTTCTGTTTTTTCGATTATTGGGTTCTATTTTTGTTACAATCAGAGGTGTTGAACTAATTTCTGTTTACAAAAGAAGGATTTGACAGGCTCAGAAAAGTCAAAAATAGTGAGATATCTTGCAGAGGGATGCAGCACTCTTAAAATTGCAAAGCTTCTGAAGCGTGATCATCGAACAATCAAGCGTTTCATTCAAAATAGTCAACATGGTCGCAAGAAGCATGTGGAAAAACCAAGGCGCAAAATAACTGCCCATGAACTGAGAAAAGTCAAGCGTGCAGCTGCCAAGATGCCACTTACCACCAGTTTGGCCACATTTCAGAGCTGCAACATCACAGGAGTGCCCAAAAGCACAAGGTGTGCAATACTCAGAGACATGGCCAAGGTAAGAAAGGCTGAAAGACGACCACCACTGAACAAGACACACAAGCTGAAACGTCAAGACTGGGCCAAGAAATATCTCAAGACTTATTTTTCTAAGGTTTTATGGACTGATGAAATGAGAGTGAGTCTTGATGGGCCAGATGGATGGGCCCGTGGCTGGATTGGTAAAGGGCAGAGAGCTCCAGTCCGACTCAGACACCAGCAAGGTGGAGGTGGAGTACTGGTTTGGGCTGGTATCATCAAAGATGAGCTTGTGGGGCCTTTTCGGGTTGAGGATGGAGTCAAGCTCAACTCCCAGTCCTACTGCCAGTTTCTGGAAGACACCTTCTTCAAGCAGTGGTACAGGAAGAAGTCTGCATCCTTCAAGAAAAACATGATTTTCATGCAGGACAATGCTCCATCACACGCGTCCAAGTACTCCACAGCGTGGCTGGCAAGAAAGGGTATAATAGAAGAAAATCTAATGACATGGCCTCATTGTTCACCTGATCTGAACCCCATTGAGAACCTGTGGTCCATCATCAAATGTGAGATTTACAAGGAGGGAAAACAGTACACCTCTCTGAACAGTGTCTGGGAGGCTGTGGTTGCTGCTGCACGCAATGTTGATGGTGAACAGATCAAAACACTGACAGAATCCATGGATGGCAGGCTTTTGAGTGTCCTTGCAAAGAAAGGTGGCTATATTGGTCACTGATTTGTTTTTGTTTTGTTTTTGAATGTCAGAAATGTATATTTGTGAATGTTGAGATGTTATATTGGTTTCACTGGTAAAAATAAATAATTGAAATGGGTATATATTTGTTTTTTGTTAAGTTGCCTAATAATTATGCACAGTAATAGTCACCTGCACACACAGATATCCCCCTTAAATAGCTATAACTAAAAACAAACTAAAAACTACTTCCAAAACTACTCAGCTTTGATATTAATGAGTTTTTTGGGTTCATTGAAAACATGGTTGTTGTTCAATAATAAAATTAATCCTCAAAAATACAACTTGCCTAATAATTCTGCACTCCCTGTATAAATAAAACAGATACATATCCCCAATACAAATTAACATTAATAACACATGGGGCTTGCCAAGACGTCCCTTGTACCTCTGTTCCAAGGATCCCCTCAGGAACTGTCCAAGACCTCTCCTGCCTCCGCAGGAGGTACCCAGCAGAATTCCACGACCACAACAGGCAAGCCCCCCACCAAGCTGCAACAAGAATAGTCCTCTCCATAGCCATGCTCCAAGTGAGGGAGGGAGGGAGCTTCTTCTCACCGTCAGGTCCGGATAGAAAATGATCTTACTTCCCACTCAACCATCCAACACCTCCTTGTTAGCCCGCCCCCTTGTCCTCAACTTCACCTTTCACTTGTCCTGCTCTGGGGTCACAGGCCCCTACAAAATAATTATTTCTCCAGGGCTGTCATTACTTGTGGAAATGAGTTTAACAATATTGTACATTTTGTTCTATCATTTTGAACTCTCCCAGTCCTTGTTTGGCATTCATTTGATTCACATGCATTTTTTTTTTAATTATTGAGTATTTGGATTAAACTGTAGTTTTATATTCTCTCTTTTGTTCCTTTCTTTCTTATAGAAACATAGACAGCAGATAAAAACCATAGGCCCAACAAGTCCACCCAAAAGTTCCTAAAAGTGTAAACTTATCTAGTTCATAGGGCAACCTTTCTGCTTATTCCAGGCACACAGTGTTTGCACTTACTACCTCTAATGGAGTTTATTACATAAATTTTAGTTTAAATAATTTTTTTATTGAGACAATGGATAAAAGTAACAGAAAAGGGAGTGTGTCCCAGCACAAGACAAATACAAAAAGAAAAATAACTGTTACAAATCACATATGAAAGGTACATAAGAATTAAGACATTGGTGTGCTAATATAGGATTTGTTAAGATATTATCTAGACAATAGAGTTTCAATATTTATATAATAATAGTAGTCAAAGATATGGAAGATATCCAGGTTGAGAACAGAGAGATAACATTTGACGTAAATTATAGCACCGACTTTATGACCTTAAATACAGAATGCGCACAGTGAGATCAAAACATGTGTGACTGGGGCATATAAAAATGAAGTCTCAGTTTTATAATACAGGTAACTAGTGGTCCCTACTCTCAAATAAGGGGTATTCTATATGCTGAAAATAGTGAGAGGAAGGGAGCTGGCATTTATCAGGCCTCCCGTAGGCCTGCGTATATAGGGGGATGAGGGATGCAGCGGGCAAGAGCCGCTCATAATGGGGGGGATAGGGGAGAGGGGAAGGGAAGGGGGGGGGCGGAGCTAGATAATTTGTCTTAAGAATATAAACTGCAGGGCGATGTGAAATGGAATGGAGTAGGATCTCAGGGCTTTTGAGTATACTCCTGGGAAACATCTCTAAAATATGAAACCTTGCATAGAGGGTAAAAGTAAACTAATGTACTGAGATTAGCATGACACAAGTTAGCTCTATAAGTATAAAGTACTCTCCTGGGTCCTTCGTTAGGCAGGTAAGAGGTAATATAATAAGTAAAACAGAGATGTGTCAAGGTGCCCCTCTTGAAGCGTAGGATTACATAGGATAAATAAAACCATCTATCATGCATCTCAATATGTGAAACATAACAGCCTAACATAGTCTTCTATATTGTTACCTGGTGTACACAAAATTAAAGATGTGATCCAAATTGTGATGATGACTCTGAAGGGACTTAAAAGTCCACCTCTGTATTTGAGGTAGTGAGATATCATGTAATCTGGATTGATACCAGGAGAGACGTATAAGTAGTGATGTAATAGCAGTATAGTAGAGGATAAAAGAACACTGTACAGAATAAAGCACAGTCAACATTCAGATGTATGCTAATACAGGCTGCAGTAAAGGGAGTCAAAATTGCCTGAGTGAGGCCTAGGAGTTATACTATGTCCATGTTACAGGTTATTTAGTGAAGTTATAGGTAAAATATATTACAAAAATAGTCACCTAGTTGATATACAGTGTAACCAAATGTAGCTCATATATAGATATGAGTGAACAAGTGAACGCTAAGTACTCATGTGATACCCAAAGATATTTCTAGTTATAGGGGGTGGTAATTATCGTTAAATGAGAGACCTCTTGATGTAGAATTAAACAGTTATCTGCCTTGAGTTCATAATTCTCCTATTCCTAGGGTTGCAATCACCAATTTGTGAAACACTAGCAGTTAAAGGGGCATTCAAAGAAATGGAATGTGATGTGTAAAGCTAACCCACATGTGGGGGAGGCCAACCAGGACCCCAACACTATTATATTTGAGCAGTAAACTATTACAAAGTGGTATTTGGGGCTAGAGGTTGTATCAGAATGAACGTTTCAATCTAATAGGCATTTTCAAGTATATTAAGAAACTAAAATTATAGCATGGTTACTGAGCTTGGTCCCTAACAAGGCTCTATGATATAGGGTGTTCTAACATAAAACAAGGGGCTATATCTTGAGATCAGCTGATGGGCATCATGTAGATATTTCCCCCCTAGATAGATATTATAAAATTAGTATAAAAACAACATTAAACTGAGGGATATAAGGCGCCCACACATAATATTTAGTGCTATTCCAGTCTCCTAGACTAGTTGGAAATAAAATGTAGTGGTTAGTAGTATACAATTAGTCAACCTCCTGCTTACATATCTTGAATCTCAGAAGAGAGGTGCACACTAATAGTTTCAGAGTTGGGAGCACTCCAATAAAAAGCAGACCATACAGGGCTAGCATATATGTGGACCTTATATTGCAGGGCCAGGGGTATCAACCAACTTTGATTGGGCTCATAACAATAGTAAACAGAATTGGAACAGTAATATGTGAACAAGAACTCATAGTCTCCTTGTCAGCTATAACATATTTCCATATGCTACTGAGCATTAAAAGTTTAGCCATATAAAATAACATAATCAAAATAAAGGAATGAACAAGGGAGCCCCCTTAGCTAATATAAAAAAAGTCTTGCAAATATTAAGCTATGCCTGCTTTCAGTTGTCGTGAGCTGTCTATATGGTGATTAGCAGTGTACCCCTGCATAATAAGCCAGAATGTGAACATGACAGTGAACCATGTAATCCATGCTCGCCATGAACAAGAACCATACTGAAGTAACATACAAACTCGCCAATGTCTCTTAACATGTAGACTGTCCTTGCTATAGAAAATTAGCATAGAAGCAGCAGGCCTGACGAATTTGACTCTTCTGCACCTGGTTTAACCTATGCCGGTTCGAAGCTGAGGTAAGATCCCCACAGCCAAGAAAAGTCTCACCCTAAGAACAGTTATCAACTCAGGATATCTTCGGGGCTTATATAATCTTGTGAAGAGAGCAGAAATTATATACTTATCTTCCCCTGTGTAAGGAGCCGAATAGAATCCAGGCGCTCCCAATACCAAGGAGGGACTCATCAAATTGTGCTGGGACTGGGTAGTTACTTGTCTGAGCTGAGCATGGTAAATCCACTGTAAATGGCTCACAAGTTTCACCCCACACGATGGAGCGTGTATCCCGGTGATCACATCTTCCATGTCTCCTTCAATTGCATGGCGTGGCTCAGGCATCTCTATGCGATCTGTCCCAAACTGTCGCTCGTTGCTAGTCGCATTAGGTAGTGGCCGTTGAGCATAAGGGGCTGTAGGAAGTGAACCTTGCTTACAGACGCTTGCCTCTGTTATGTGAGTATCACTCTCACGTTGTAATCCGTGATCCTTCTCTTTGATAGTCTTGAGAAGTGCGACTTGTGTAGTCTGGACCTGTAGTGAGACGGTCCCTCTCTCCGCCATCTTGCTTGCAGCGATCTCAGCTTGTGCGTATGGTGTTCTAACGGTAAGTATAAGGTCGGTAAAGTTAAGCTGCATCTGCAGCGCTAACCCAGAGAGCAGTGTACGAATTTCATCCATGTGTAGAGGGTATATAGCTTCAGTTGCGATCAGGATATAAATTGGTCAGCTCCCAGGAAAACAGGGCCGCGAATCTTGCCGCCCAAAATATAAAAAAAAAACTCCAATAATCACCTTAGAATGGTCTTTAGTTGCAAAATAGTCATTGATAAGTAGTATGCCAAGATTGCATAATCCTTGGTTATAAATATATATATTTAATTTGGCTAGACACAAGGAGCCCAAGGGATATGCGTCCGGCTCCTTCTGCTGCTGGCTCTGCCCCCCTTATTACATAAATTTAATGTATGTGAAGTAAGTTTCTTTCTTTCTTTCCTTCTTTCCTTTCATACTTCCTTCCTTTCATTCTTCCTTCCTTATTTCCGTCCTTCCCTCACCTGTGTTCCTGCTTTGCTTCCTGCAGTTACACCTCCATTCTTCACTTGCTGCTGTTCTAGTCTCAGCTGACAATTTATGGACATGATGAACACTGCATAGCTAGATAAACAGCTTGCAAAAATGTACCTAACTAAAATTCTTCAACGACCCTCACGGTACTAACAAGACATCTTATATAATCATACCAGAGTGGAGAGCTTTCGAGAATCAGACCATATATTCCTACTTTAATAGCTATTGCTCGGGTCACAGCTACCAGCTCGTGTTCTTGTTTTGCTAAGCTGCCGTTTTTAAAACTACTCATTTGCGTTCCAGTCACAGCTACTCACCTGTGTCCCTGCTTTTGTCTATTAGCAGATCCAGTCACAGTTTTTTGATAGATTTCCTGCTTTGCTTACTAGCCTCTGCATCCACATCAGTCTACTACTGATGCTTAATAAACTATTGTTTGAATCTATTGTGTCTTATCACAGTATTATTCTTACCTAGGTATGGCCATAGACAATATTTATCACCTTTACCTCAGGGTTCCAGCACCCTGACCAGCCATTAGACATAACAAGTTCCTGTTTCCCTATTTAAAGGATCAGTAAATACAGTAGATTTGCATTATCAACAAATGCATGATAAACAGAAAAGCAGTGGCCACTAGACCGCTGCTTCTTACACTCTTCACCACCTCTGAGGTGGCAAAGAGAAATCACAGAGAGCTTGCTCGTTCTCGGTGATTGAAAGTCCTTTCAATCAGGGTTGGGAATTACACACTCAGCAAGTGTGTAAGGCTGCATATGGGCCAGCTGATGCCATGTGCAGCTTCTTAAAGTGAAAGCAACCATAGCATTTTTGTAACGCTAGGGTTGACTGTTGAAACAAATAAAGGGCTTGTTCTTTCATGAAGTATAAGATATTTTATGCAGAAAGTGCCTGTATTAGTTTCAACTGTTCGCCGTTCTTACCTGCCAACCGTTCTTAGCTGCCCACGGCAAAAAAAATATTTTGCAAAGAGGTGACGCTTTAACCTCTTAGCAAATAGCCATGCAGTAAATCCAGGTCCCATGGGGGTCAAACCGGATTTATTGGGAAATGTTATAATGCAGTTATATGCATTTTTTTACAGAACCATATATTTTTTTAAATGGTTAAATTGAATATAAATATATCTGCTACAAAGCAGGTTACCCATCTTTATATGAAGTACATGCTAATGTTTTTGTTTTTTAAATTACATAGTTGATCACTAACAAGCTGTCCCCTGAAATACATTTATTTTCCTTAATGGGGCATATCCAATAGGAAGACTGACCGCTTAATATTATAAGTTAAAAGTAAACGCAATTTGCGCTTGTTGGTTGAAGTCCTCACCTAAAGGGTTAGGGCTATTGATGTCGCGAACATAAAAATTTGGGTTTGCGAAAGGCGAACACGAACTTCCACAAATGTTCGCGAACAGGCGAACTGGGCGAACTGCCATAGACTTCAATAGGCAGGCGAATTTTAAAACCCACAGGGACTCTTTCTGGCCACAATAGTGATGGAAAAGTTGTTTCAAGGGGACTAACACCTGGACTGTGGCATGCCGGAGGGGGATCCATGGCAAAACTCCCATGGAAAATTACATAGTTGATGCAGAGTCTGGTTTTAATCCATAAAGGGCATAAATCACCTAACATTCCTAAATTGTTTGGAATAACGTGCTTTAAAACATCAGGTATGATGTTGTATCGATCAGGTAGTGTAAGGGTTACGCCCGCTTCACAGTGACAGACCAAACTCCCCGTTTAAAGGGACAGTCTACACCAGAATTTTTATTGTTTTAAAAGATAGATAATCCCTGTATTACCCATTTCCCAGTTTTGCATAACTAACACATTTATAATAATATACTTTTAACCTCTGTGATTATCTTGTATCTAAGCCTCTGCAAACTGCCCCTTTTTTCAGTTCTTTTGACAGACTTGCAGTCTAGCTAATCAGTGCCTGCTCCCAGATAACTTCTCGTGCACGAGCACAGTGTTATCTTTATGAAATACGTGAACTAACACCCTCTAGTGGTGAAAAACTGTTAAAATGCAATCTGAAAGAGGTGGGCTTCAAGGTCTAAGAAATTAGCATATGACCCTCCTAGGTTAAGCTTTCAACTAAGAATACCAAGAGAACAAAGCAAAATTGGTGATAAAAGTAAATTGGAAAATTGTTTAAAATTACATGCTCTATCTGAATCATGAAAGTTTATTTTGGCCTAGACTGTCCCTTTAACGCACCGCAAACAACCGCAAACAGTCCGTTTGCACAACCGCAAACTCCCCATTTGCACAAGGTTGGATACCAAGCTAGCCATGTCCCTTTCCTTGTCCTCACTGATGTCATTGAAGGTCTCTTCCTCCACCCAGCCACGTACAACAACAAGGGTCCCTGAAAGGTGACAACAAGCCCCCTGGGACGCCTGCTGTGTTTTGTCTTCCACCTCCTCAAAGCCACCTTCCTCCTCTGACTCCTCTTCTTCAGACTCCTCTCTCTGCATTGCCTCTCTCTGCATTATTATAAGGTGTGTTAAGTAGTACTATTCCTATCAGTTTAATCCCTGTTACGTTTATATGGCATCGATTTTAGGAACCGGGAGATGGAAAAAGATGCTTGGTCGGTCCTCCTACTTCAAATTTGGGGCACTACGCGTGCAATCTACCTTGCCACCAAATAGGAATGGTGTGTTAAGTAGTACTATTCCTATCAGTTTAATTCCTGTTAAGTGCCTTTTTTTTTCCTTCGTGATTCAGATAGAACATGCAATTTTAAGCAACTTTCTAATTTACTCCTATTATCAAATTATCTTCATTCTCTTGGTTGAAATGCAAGAATGTAAGTTTAGATTCCGGCCCATTTTTGTTGAACAACCTGGGTTGTCCTTGCTGATTGGTGGATAAATTCATCCACCAATAAAAAAGTGCTGTCCAGAGTACTGAAACCAAAACAAAGCTTAGATGCCTTCTTTTTAAAAAAATGATTGCAAGAGAACGAAGAAAAATTGATAATAGGAGTAAATTAGAAAGTTGATTAAAATTGCATGCTCTTTCAGAATTACAAATGAACAAATTTGGGTTCAGTGTCCCTTTAAGTGTAGTGTAGTAGACAACCAAAGTATTGATCTAGGCCCATTTTGCTATATTTAATGTCACCATTTCACCGCCAAATGTGATCAAATTTAAAAAAAACTTACATTTTTTCACAATTTTAGGTTTCTCACTGAAATTATTTACAAACAGCTTGTGCAATTATGGCACAAATGGTTGTAAATGCTTCTCTGGGATCCCCTTTGTTCAGAAATAGCAGACATATATGACTTTGGCGTTGCTTTCTGGTAATTAGAAGGCCGCTAAATGCTGCTGCGCATCACACGTTTATTATGGCTAGCAGTGAAGGGGTTAATTAGGTAGTTTGTAGGGAGCTTGCAGGGTTAATTTTAGCTTTAGTGTAGAGATCAGCCTCCCACCTGACACATCAGACCCCCTGATCCCTCCCAAACAGCTCCCTTCCCTCCCCCACGCTACAATTGTCCCCGCCACCTTAAGTACTGGCAGAAAGTCTGCCAGTACTAAAAAAGGTTTTTAAATTATTATTTTTTTAGCATATTTACATATGCTGTGGTGTAGCATCCCCCCTTAGCCTCCAACCTCCCTGATCCCCCCCAAAACAGCTCTCTAACCATCCCCATTTGCCTTATTGGTGGTCATCTTGGGTACTGGCAGCTGTCTGCTATTATTTCATAGTCAAAAAAGTGTTGTTTTTTTTAAATGTACACTACTGTTACACCAGATATGAGTGCTGGCACTGGTCAAGTGGGCACAGTATACGCTGTGAGCCTGACACACACGCTGGCAGGCAGGCAGGCAGGCAACTGCAATTAGATTACACAGGAAAAAAAAAAAAAAAAAGCAGACTGATGTTCTAGCCCTAAAAAGGGCTTTTTGGGGTGCTGTCCTTACAGCAGAGATCAGATGAGTCCTTCAGGACTGTAGTGGACACTGAATACACTAGCCTAGCTATCAATTTCCCTATTAAATCAGCAGCAGCTACACTGTCCCTCCTCTCACTAAGAATGCAGCTTCCGAATGAATCTAAAATGGGTGCTGTCCAGGAGGTAGGAGGGTCTGCTGCTGATTGGCTGGAATGTGTCTGCTGATTGTGAGGTACAGGTTCAAAGTTTTACTCAATGATGACGAATAGGGGGCGGATCGAACATCGCATATGTTCGCCCGATGCGGCTAACGCGAACAAGCTATGTTCGCCAGGAACTATTCGCCGGCAAACTATTCACGACATCACTAGTTAGGGCTAAATAAAAAGTTGCACAACATAAATATATTAAAATAAAGTGTTACACTCATACACACTATCTAATGAAATAATTCACATATATATTAAAAATAAAACATTAAAAGGGTTAAAATGTATATGGTATATAACAAAGTATTTGAAAGGAAAGGGCAATAATGGATATATACATACATATACATGTGTATTTATGTGTTTATATGTGTGTATGTGTATATATATATATATATATATATATATATATATATATATAGATTAGAGTCAGTAAGAAAGGCACTCCATATACAAGATAGCAGCTTCCAGGGTGCACTTCAAAAAATCATCAGATATACAAATAGAAAAAGGCACTCACTGGTATAAAATAAAATATAACATTTAATGGTTCAAATTAAGAATGCATGCCGTTTCGGAGGTATTACACCCCCTTTATCAAATGCATGATACAAACAGTTTGAATCTACAAAAAGCTGTTTTTTGTAGATTCAAACTGTTTGTATCATGCATTTGATAAAGGGGGTGTAATACCTCCGAAACGGCATGCATTCTTAATTTGAACCATTAAATGTTATATTTTATTTTATACCAGTGAGTGCCTTTTTTCTATTTGTATATATATATATATATATATATATATATATATATATATATATATACAAATTTATACTTATATATAGTGATGTCGCAAACTTAAAATTTTCCGTTCGCGAACGGCGAACGTGAACTTCCACAAATGTTCGCGAACGGGCGAACCGGGCGAACCGCAATTGACTTCAATAGGCAGGCGAATTTTAAAACTCACAGGGACTCTTTCTGGCCACAATAGTGATGGAAATGTTGTTTCAAGGGTACTAACACCTGGACTATGGCATGCCGGAGGGGGATCCATGGCAAAACTCCAAAGTAAAATTACATAGTTGATGCAGAGTCTGGTTTGAATCCATAAAGGGCATAAATCACCTAACATTCCTAAATTGTTTGGAATAACGTGCTTTAAAACATCAGGTATGATGTTGTATCGATCAGGTAGTGTAAGGGTTATGCCCGCTTCACAGTGACAGACCAAACTCTCTGTTTAACGCACAGCAAACAACCGCAAACAGTCCATTTGCACAACCGCAAACTCCCCATTTGTACAAGGTTGGATACCAAGCTAGCCATGTCCCGTTCCTTGTCCTCACTGATGTCATTGAAGGTCTCTTTCTCCACCCAGCCACGTACAACACCAAGGGTCCCCGAAAGGTGACAACAAGCCCCCTGGGATGCCTGCTGTGTTTGGTCTTCCACCTCCTCAAAGCCACCATCCTCCTCTGACTCCTCTTCTTCAGACTCCTCTCTCTACGTTGCCTCTCTCTGCGTTATTATAAGGTGTGTTAAGTAGTACTATTCTTATCAGTTTAATCCCTGTTACGTCCCCTATCAGGGGACGTGTATATGGCATGGATTTTAGGAACCGGGAGATGGAAAAAGATACTTTTAGCCAACAGACATTTGGCAGACGGACATTTGGCCGAAACACAAGTGGCTGTCACAAAACAGTCCGGCCACGAGATAGATAGATTTGATAGATAGATAGCTAGATAGATACATAGATAAATAAATAAATAGATGCAATAGATAAATTTGATAGATAAATAGATAGATATGATAGATAGATAATTTCCCAGAAAGAGAATTACAAGACCCATGGTAAGGTTCCCAGAGGCAGTTGCGGCGCTAGGGGACATGTATATGGCATGGATTCTAGGAACCGGAGATGGAAAAAGATGCTTGGTCGGTCCTCCTACTTCAAATTTGGGGCACTGCGTGTGCAATCTACTGTGCCACCAGATATGAGTGGTGTGTTAAGTAGTACTATTCTTATCAGTTTAATCCCTGTTATGTCCCCTATCAGGGAACGTGTATATGGCATGGATTTTAGGAACCGGGAGATGGAAAAAGATGCTTGGTCGTTCCTACTTCAAATTTGGGGCACTGCGCGTGCAATCGTGGCCGGACTTTTAGCCGATGGACATTTGGCAGACGGACATTTGGCCGAAACACAAGTGGCTGTCACAAAACAGTCCGGCCACGATATAGATAGATTTGATAGATAGATAGATATATAGATACATAGATTAGATAGATAGATCAATAGATGCAATAGATACATTTGATAGATACGATAGATAGATAGATAGATAGATAGATTTGATAAATAAATAGATTTGATAGATAGATAGATAGATAGATTTGATAGATAATTTCCCAGACAGAGAATTACAAGACGTGCGGCCTGGGACCCATGGTAAGGTTCCCAGAGGCAGTTGCGGCTCCTGGGGATGTGTATATGGCATGGATTTTAGGAACCGGGAGATGGAAAAAGATGCTTGGTAGGTCCTCCTCCTTCAAATTTGGGGCACTGCGCGTGCAATCTACTGTGCCACCAGATATGAGTGGTGTGTTAAGTAGTACTATTCTTATCAGTTTAATCCCTGTTACGTCCCCTATTAGGGGACGTATATATGGCATGGATTTTAGGAACCGGTAGATGAAAAAAGATGCTTGGTCGGTCCTCCTACTTCAAATTTGGGGCACTGCGCATTCAATCTACTGTGCCACCAGATATGAGTGGTGTGTTAAGTAGTACTATTCTTCTCAGTTTAATCCCTGTTACGTCCCCTATCAGGTGACGTGTATATGGCATGGATTTTAGGAACTGGGAGACGGAAAAAGATGCTTGGTCGGTCCTCCTACTTCAAATTTGGGGCACTGCGCATGCAATCTACTGTGCCACCAGATATGAGTGGTGTGTTAAGTAGTACTATTCTTATCAGTTTAATCCCTGTTATGTCCCCTATCAGGGGACGTGTATATGGCATGGATTTTAGGAACCGGGAGATGGAAAAAGATGCTTGGTCGGTCCTCCTACTTCAAATTTGGGGCACTGCGCGTGCAATCGTGGCCGGACTTTTAGCCAACTGACATTTGGCCGAAACACAAGTGGCTGTCACAAAACAGTCCGGCCGCGAGATAGATTTGATAGATAGATAGATACATAGAACAATAGTTGCAATAGATACATTTGATAGATACGATAGATAGATAGATAGATAGATAGATAGATTTGATAGATAAATAGATAGATTTGATAGATTATTTCCAAGACAGAGAATTACAAGACGTGCGGTCTGCGACCCATGGTAAGGTTCCCAGAGGCAGTTGCGGCGCCAGGGGACGTGTATATGGCATGGATTTTAGGAACTGGGAGATGGAAAAAGATGCTTGGTCGGTCCTCCTACTTCAAATTTGGGGCACTGCGCGTGCAATCTACTGTGCCACCAGATATGAGTGGTGTGTTAAGTAGTACTATTCTTATCAGTTTAATCCCTGTTATGTCCCCTATCAGGGGACGTGTATATGGCATGGATTTTAGGAACCGGGAGATGGAAAAAGATGCTTGGTCGGTCCTCATACTTCAAATCTAGGGCACTGCGCATGTAATCTACTGTGCCACCATATATGAGTGGTGTGTTAAGTAGTACTATTCTTAATAGTTTAATTCCTGTTACGTCCCCTATCAGTGGACGTGTATATGGCATGGATTTTAGGAACCGGGAGATGGAAAAAGATGCTTGGTCGGTACTCCTACTTCAAATTTGAGGCACGGTGCGTGCAATGTACTGTGCCACCAGATATGAGTGGTGTGTTAAGTAGTACTATTCTTATCAGTTTAATCCCTGTTACGTCCCCTATCAGGGGACGTGTATATGGCATGGATTTTAGGAACCGGGAGATGGAAAAAGATGCTTGGTCGGTCCTCCTACTTAAAATTTGGGGCACTGTGCGTGCAATCGTGGCCGGACTTTTAGCCGACGGACATTTGGCAGAAACACAAGTGGCTATCACAAAACAGTCTGGCCTCAAGATAGACTTGATAGATAGATACATAGATCAATAGATGCAATAGATACATTTGATAGAGACGATAGATACAATAGACAGATAGTTAGATAGATATATAGCTAGATATATTTGATAGATAAATAGATAGATTTGATAGATAGATAATTTCCCAGACAGAGAATTACAAGACGTGCGGCCTGGGACCCATGGTAAGGTTCCCAGAGGCAGTTGCGGCGCAAGGGGACGTGTATATGGCATGGATTTTAGGAACCGGGAGATGGAAAAAAAGGCTTGGTCGGTCCTCCTACTTTTGGGGCACGGCGTGTGCAATCTACTGTGCCACCAGATATAAGTGGTGTGTTAAGTAGTACTATTCTTATCAGTTTAATCCCTGTTACGTCCCCTATCAGGGGAAGTGTATATGGCATGGATTTTAGGAACCGGGAGATGGAAAAAGATGCTTGGTCGGTCCTCCTACTTCAAATTTGAGGCACTGTGCGTGCAATCTACTGTGCCACCAGATATAAGTGGTGTGTTAAGTAGTACTATTCTTATCAGTTTAATCCCTGTTACGTCCCCTATCAGGGGACGTGTATATGGCATGGATTTTAGGAACCAGGAGATGGAAAAAGATGCTTGGTCGGTCCTCCTACTTAAAATTTGGGGCACTGCGCATGCAATCGTGGCCGGACTTTTAGCCGACGGACATTTGGCAGACGGACATTTGGCCGACGGACATTTGGCCGAAACACAAGTGGCTATCACAAAACAGTCCGGCCTCGAGATAGACTTGATAGATAGATACATAGATCAATAGATGCAATAGATACATTTAATAGATACGATAGATACGATAGACAGATAGTTAGATATATATATAGATAGATAGATTTGATAGATAAATAGATAGATTTGATAGATAGATAATTTCCCAGACAGAGAATTACAAGACGTGCGGCCTGGGACCCATGGTAAGGTTCCCAGAGGCAGTTGCGGCGCATGGGGACGTGTATATGGCATGGATTTTAGGAACCGGGAGATGGGAAAAAAGGCTTGGTCGGTCCTCCTACTTTTGGGGCACTGCGTGTGCAATCTACTGTGCCACCAGATATAAGTGGTGTGTTAAGTAGTACTATTCTTATCAGTTTAATCCCTGTTACATCCCCTATCAGGGGAAGTGTATATGGCATGGATTTTAGGAACCGGGAGATGGAAAAAGATGCTTGGTCGGTCCTCCTACTTCAAATTTGAGGCACTGTGCGTGCAATCTACTGTGCCACCAGATATGAGTGGTGTGTTAAGTAGTACTATTCTTATCAGTTTAATCCCTGTTACGTCCCCTATCAGGGGAAGTGTATATGGCATGGATTTTAGGAACCGGGAGATGGAAAAAGATGCTTGGTCGGTCCTCCTACTTCAAATTTGAGGCACTGTGCGTGCAATCTACTGTGCCACCAGATATGAGTGGTGTGTTAAGTAGTACTATTCTTATCAGTTTAATCCCTGTTACGTCCCCTATAAGGGGACGTGTATATGGCATGGATTTTAGGAACCGGGAAATGGAAAAAGATGCTTGGTCGGTCCTGCTACTTTAAATTTGGGGCACTGCGCGTGCAATTGTGGCCGGACTTTTAGCCGACGGACATTTGGCAGACGGACATTTGGCCGAAACACAAGTGGCTGTCACAAAACAGTCCGGCCACGAGATAGATTGATTTGATAGATAGATAGATAGATAGATAGATAGATAGATAGATAGATAGATAGCTACATAGATACATAGATCAATAGATGTAATAGACACATTTGATAGATATGATAGATAGATAGATAGATTTGATAGATAAATAGATAGATTTGATAGATAGATCATTTCCCAGACAGAGAATTACAAGACGTGCGGTCTGGGACCCATGGTAAGTTTCCCAGAGGCAGTTGCGGCGCCAGGAGACGTGTATATGGCATGGATTTTAGGAACCGGGAGATGGAAAAAGTTGCTTGGTCGGTCCTCCTACTTCAAATTTGGGGCACTGCGCGTGCAATCTACTGTGCCACCAGATATGAGTGGTGTGTTAAGTAGTACTATTCTTATCAGTTTAATCCCTGTTATGTCCCCTATCAGGGGACGTGTATATGGCATGGATTTTAGGAACCGGGAGATGGAAAAAGATGCTTGGTCGTTCCTACTTCAAATTTGGGGCACTGCGCGTGCAATCGTGGCCGGACTTTTAGCCGATGGACATTTGGCAGATGGACATTTGGCCGAAACACAAGTGGTTGTCACAAAACAGTCCGGCCACGATATAGATAGATTTGATAGATAGATAGATATATAGATACATAGATTAGATAGATAGATCAATAGATGCAATAGATACATTTGATAGATACGATAGATAGATAGATAGATAGATAGATAGATTTGATAAATAAATAGATTTGATAGATAGATAGATAGATAGATAGATAGATAGATTTGATAGATAATTTCCCAGACAGAGAATTACAAGACGTGCGGCCTGGGACCCATGGTAAGGTTCCCAGAGGCAGTTACGGCTCCTGGGGATGTGTATATGGCATGGATTTTAGGAACCGGGAGATGGAAAAAGATGCTTGGTAGGTCCTCCTCCTTCAAATTTGGGGCACTGCGCGTGCAATCTACTGTGCCACCAGATATGAGTGGTGTGTTAAGTAGTACTATTCTTATCAGTTTAATCCCTGTTACGTCCCCTATTAGGGGACGTATATATGGCATGGATTTTAGGAACCAGGAGATGAAAAAAGATGCTTGGTCGGTCCTCCTACTTCAAATTTGGGGCACTGCGCATTCAATCTACTGTGCCACCAGATATGAGTAGTGTGTTAAGTAGTACTATTCTTCTCAGTTTAATCCCTGTTACGTCCCCTATCAGGTGACGTGTATATGGCATGGATTTTAGGAACTGGGAGACGGAAAAAGATGCTTGGTCGGTCCTCCTACTTCAAATTTGGGGCACTGCGCATGCAATCTACTGTGCCACCAGATATGAGTGGTGTGTTAAGTAGTACTATTCTTATCAGTTTAATCCCTGTTACGTCCCCTATCAGGGGACGTGTATATGGCATGGATTTTAGGAACCGGGAGATGGAAAAAGATGCTTGGTCGGTCCTCCTACTTCAAATTTGGGGCACTGTGCGTGCAATCATGGCCGGACTTTTAGACAACTGACATTTGGCCGAAACACAAGTGGCTGTCACAAAACAGTCCGGCCGCGAGATAGATTTGATAGATAGATAGATACATAGAACAATAGTTGCAATAGATACATTTGATAGATACGATAGATAGATAGATAGATAGATAGATAGATTTGATAGATAAATAGATAGATTTGATAGATTATTTCCAAAACAGAGAATTACAAGACGTGCGGTCTGCGACCCATGGTAAGGTTCCCAGAGGCAGTTGCGGCGCCAGGGGACGTGTATATGGCATGGATTTTAGGAACTGGGAGATGGAAAAAGATGCTTGGTCGGTCCTCCTACTTCAAATTTGGGGCACTGCGCGTGCAATCTACTGTGCCACCAGATATGAGTGGTGTGTTAAGTAGTACTATTCTTATCAGTTTAATCCCTGTTATGTCCCCTATCAGGGGACGTGTATATGGCATGGATTTTAGGAACCGGGAGATGGAAAAAGATGCTTGGTCGGTCCTCATACTTCAAATCTAGGGCACTGCGCATGTAATCTACTGTGCCACCATATATGAGTGGTGTGTTAAGTAGTACTATTCTTAATAGTTTAATTCCTGTTACGTCCCCTATCAGTGGACGTGTATATGGCATGGATTTTAGGAACCGGGAGATTGAAAAAGATGCTTGGTCGGTACTCCTACTTCAAATTTGAGGCACGGTGCGTGCAATGTACTGTGCCACCAGATATGAGTGGAGTGTTAAGTAGTACTATTCTTATCAGTTTAATCCCTGTTACGTCCCCTATCAGGGGACGTATATATGGCATGGATTTTAGGAACCGGGAGATGGAAAAAGATGCTTGGTCGGTCCTCCTACTTAAAATTTGGGGCACTGCGCGTGCAATCGTGGCCGGACTTTTAGCCGACAGACATTTGGCAGAAACACAAGTGGCTATCACAAAACAGTCCGGCCTCAAGATAGACTTGATAGATAGATACATAGATCAATAGATGCAATAGATACATTTGATAGAGACGATAGATACAATAGACAGATAGTTAGATAGATATATAGCTAGATATATTTGATAGATAAATAGATAGATTTGATAGATAGATAATTTCCCAGACAGAGAATTACAAGACATGCGGCCTGGGACCCATGGTAAGGTTCCCAGAGGCAGTTGCGGCGCAAGGGGACGTGTATATGGCATGGATTTTAGGAACCGGGAGATGGAAAAAAAGGCTTGGTCGGTCCTCCTACTTTTGGGGCACGGCGTGTGCAATCTACTGTGCCACCAGATATAAGTGGTGTGTTAAGTAGTACTATTCTTATCAGTTTAATCCCTGTTACGTCCCCTATCAGGGGAAGTGTATATGGCATGGATTTTAGGAACCGGGAGATGGAAAAAGATGCTTGGTCGGTCCTCCTACTTCAAATTTGAGGCACTGTGCATGCAATCTACTGTGCCACCAGATATGAGTGGTGTGTTAAGTAGTACTATTCTTATCAGTTTAATCCCTGTTACGTCCCCTATCAGGGGAAGTGTATATGGCATGGATTTTAGGAACCGGGAGATGGAAAAAGATGCTTGGTCGGTCCTCCTACTTCAAATTTGAGGCACTGTGCGTGCAATCTACTGTGCCACCAGATATGAGTGGTGTGTTAAGTAGTACTATTCTTATCAGTTTAATCCCTGTTACGTCCCCTATAAGGGGACGTGTATATGGCATGGATTTTAGGAACCGGGAAATGGAAAAAGATGCTTGGTCGGTCCTGCTACTTCAAATTTGGGGCACTGCGCGTGCAATTGTGGCCGGACTTTTAGCTGACGGACATTTGGCAGACGGACATTTGGCCGAAACACAAGTGGCTGTCACAAAACAGTCCGGCCACGAGATAGATTGATTTGATAGATAGATAGATAGATACATAGATACATAGATACATAGATCAATAGATGTAATAGACACATTTGATAGATATGATAGATAGATAGATTTGATAGATAAATAGATAGATTTGATAGATAGATCATTTCCCAGACAGAGAATTACAAGACGTGCGGTCTGGGACCCATGGTAAGTTTCCCAGAGGCAGTTGCGGCGCCAGGAGACGTGTATATGGCATGGATTTTAGGAACCGGGAGATGGAAAAAGTTGCTTGGTCGGTCCTCCTACTTCAAATTTGGGGCACTGCGCGTGCAATCTACTGTGCCACCAGATATGAGTGGTGTGTTAAGTAGTACTATTCTTATCAGTTTAATCCCTGTTACGTCCCCTATCAGGGGACGTGTATACGGCATGGATTTTAGGAACTGGGAGATGGAAAAAGATGCTTGGTCGGTCCTCCTACTTCAAATTTGGGGCACTGCGTGTGCAATCTACTGTGCCACCAGATATGAGTGGTGTGTTAAGTAGTACTATTCTTATCAGTTTAATCACTTTTACGTCCCCTATCAGGGGACGTGTATATGGCATGGATTTTAGGAACCGGGAGATGGAAAAAGATGCTTGATCGGTCCTCCTACTTCAAATTTGGGGCACTGCGCATGCAATCATCTCCGGACTTTTAGCCGACGGACATTTGGCAGACGGACATTTGGCCGACACACAAGTGGCTGTCACAAAACAGTCCGGCCACGAGATAGATAGATTTGATAGATAGATAGATACATAGATTAGATAGATAGATCAATAGATGCAATAGATACATTTGATAGATACGATAGATAGATAGATTTGATAGATAAATAGATAGATTTGATAGATAGATAATTTCCCAGACAGAGAATTACAAGACGTGCAGTCTGGGACCCATGTTAAGGTTCCCAGAGGCAGTTGCGGCACCAGGGGACGTGTATATGGCATGGATTTTAGGAACTGGGAGATGGAAAAAGATGCTTGGTCAGTCCTCCTACTTCAAATTTGGGGCACTGCACGTGCAATCTAATGTGCCACCAGATTGGAGTGGTGTGTTAAGTAGTACTATTCCTATTAGTAGCAGCGGCCAGAAAAACTGATGTTTGTTTCCCAGGCAGAAAGTGCCCTAAAACATTGTGGCTTGAACCCTAGTTGGTGGCGGATAAGTCAAGCAAGTCATCTGGCATTCGAAGAAAAAATACAGCAGCATGTGGACCATTTTTAGCCCAAGGCAGCTCATATAATCAGGTCTTTTTTACTCAAATGTATCGCCCAATGTCAGTCCCTTCGGGATCCATCCCTCATTCATCTTAATAAAGGTGAGGTATCTAGACTTTTTTTTTACCTAGGAGACTTCTCTTCACAGTGACAATACCTCCTGCTGCACTGAAGGTCCTTTCTGACAGGACACTTGAAGCGGGGCAGGCCAGAAGTTCTATTGCAAATTGGGATAGCTCAGGCCACAGGTCAAGCCTGCACACCCAGTAGTCAAGGGGTTCATCGCTCCTCAGAGTGTCGAGATCTGCAGTTAAGGCGGGGTAGTCTGCTACCTGTCGGTCGAGTCGTTCTCTGAGGGTGGACCCCGAAGGGCTGTGGCGATGCATAGGACTGAAAAAGCTCCGCATGTCCTCCATCAACAACATGTCTGCAAAGAGTGCTGTCCTTGCCGGCGTGGTCATGGGAGTCGGAGGATTACTTTCACCTCTTCCCCTGTTAGATTCTCGTTGTGCTGTGACATCACCCTTATACGCTGTGTAAAGCATAGTTTTTAATTTATTTTGGAACTGCTGCATCCTTTCTGACTTGCGGTAATTTGGTAACATTTCAGGCACTTTATGCTCATACCGGGGGTCTAGTAGCGTGGACACCCAGTACAGGTCGTTCTCCTTCAGCTTTTTTATACGAGGGTCCCTCAACAGGCACGACAGCATGAAAGACCCCATTTGCACAAGGTTGGATGCCGAGCTACTCATGTCCCGTTCCTCGTCCTCAGTGATCTCACTGAAGGTATCTTCTTCCCCCCAGCCACGTACAACACCACGGGTACCAGATAGGTGACAACGAGCAGTCTGTGATGCCTGTTGTGGTTGGTCTTCCTCCTCCTCCTCAAAGACACATTCCTCCTCTGACTCCTCTTCCTCACAATCCTCTTCCAGCGTTGCCGCTGGTACAGCAAGCGATGCTGATAAGGCTGTTTCTGGTGTTGATGGTGACCACAACTCTTCCTCTTCACGCTCATCTATGGCTTGATCCAACACTCTTTGCAGGGCACGCTCCAGGAAGTAAACAAATGGTATGATGTCGCTGATGGTGCCTTCGGTGCAACTGACTTGGTTTGTCACCTCCTCAAAACGACGCTTGAGCCTACAGGCATTGCGCATGAGTGTCCAGTAAGGTGGCAAAAAAATTCCCAGCTCCGCAGAGGCTGTCCTAGCACCCCGGTCATACAAATAGTTGTTAACGGCTTTTTCTTGTTGGAGCAGGCGGTCGAACATTAGGAGTGTTGAATTCCAACGTGTCGGGCTGTCGCAAATCAAGCACCTCACTGGCATGTTGTTTCACCGCTGGATATTTGAAAAGTGTGCCATGGCTGTGTAGGAACACCTCAAATGGCCACACACCTTCCTGGCCTGCTTCAGGACGTCCTGTAAGCCTGGGTACTTATGCACAAAGCGTTGTACAATCAGATTACACACAAGTGCCATGCACGGCACATGTGTCAGCCACAAATTACTTCCGTTGTCAGAA
Source organism: Bombina bombina (assembly GCF_027579735.1). Taxonomy (NCBI): domain Eukaryota; kingdom Metazoa; phylum Chordata; class Amphibia; order Anura; family Bombinatoridae; genus Bombina; species Bombina bombina. The sequence continues at coordinate 784,325,387 of NC_069499.1, read as the reverse complement.
ACCAGTTTGCCGATCTCCAGTTGGTGCGGAGTCAGCCACTGATCCACCTGTGTGTTCAGGGTGGACAGGAGTGCTGGTCCAGTGTGACTCTCTGCTTTCAGGCAAGTCAACCCCAAGACGGCATGACACTGCTGTATCCGTAATGTGGAATAGTACCTGGGGAGCTGGGGGGGTGCTGTTGATGTGGAGCAAGACACAGCAGCAGAAGAGGACTCACCCGAGGAGGTTATGGAAGAGGATGGAGTAGGAGGAGTAGAGGAGATGGCAGCAGGCCTGCCTGCAAGTCGTGGCGGTGTCACCAACTCCTCTGCAGAGCCACGCATTCCATGCTTGGCAGCCGTCAGCAGGTTTATCCAATGCGCAGTGTAGGTGATATACCTGCTCTGACCATGCTTTGCAGACCAGATGGACCCTTGCCCCAACACTGTGTGCCAGACATGCCATTACTTCCTTTCGCACAATCGAGTACAGGTTGGGGATTGCCCTTAGTGCAAAGAAATTTTGCCCGGGTACCTTCCACTGCGATGTCCCAATAGCTACAATTTTTTTGAACACCTCAGACTCCAACAGCTTGTATGGTAAAAGCTGGCAGGCTAAGAGTTCAGACAAGCCAGCTGTCAGACACCGGGCAAGGGGGTGACTTCTTACGCTCAAACATGTCCTTGACAGACACTAGTGATGTCGCGAATCTAAAAATTTTGAACTTCCGCAAAAGTTTGCGAACCGGGCGATCCGCCATAGACTTCAATAGGCAGGCGAATTTTAAAACCCACAGGGACTCTTTCTGGCCACACAAAAGTGATGGAAAAGTTGTTTCAAGGGGACTAACACCTGGACTGTGGTATGCCGGAGGGGGATCCATGGCAAACTCCCATGGAAAATTACATAGTTGATGCAGAGTCTGCTTTTAATCCATAAAGGGCATAAATCACCTAACATTCCTAAATTTTTGGAATAACGTGAAAACATCAGGTATGATGTTGTATCGTTCATGTAGTGTAAGGTTTTTTTTTTTTTAAATGTACACTACTGTTTTAGCAGATATGACTTGCACTGGTGTGACACTGTGCCCTGGCAGGACCTGGAACGCACACATGTGAGGGAAACTGACTGCTATTATTTCACAGTAAAAAAAGGTTGTTGTTTTTTTTTAAATGTATGTACACTACTGTTTTAGTAGATATGACTTGCACTGGTGTGACACTGTGCCCTGGCAGGACCTGGAGTGCACACGTGTGAGGGAAACTGACTGCTATTTTTTCACAATACATTTTTTATTTTTTTTTAAAATGTATGTACACTACTGTTTTAGCAGATATGACTTGCACTGGTGTGACACTGTGCCATGGCAGGACCTGGAACGCACACGTGTGAGGGAAACTGACTGCTATTATTTCACAATAAAAAAGTTTTTTTTTTTTTTTTAAATGTATGTACACTACTGTTTTAGCAGATATGACTTGCACTGGTGTCACACTGTGCCCTGGCAGGACCTGAAACGCACACGTGTGAAGGAAACTGACTGCTATTATTTCAAATTAAAAAAAGTTTTTTTTACTTATTTTAAATGTACACTACTTTTATTAGCAGATATGACTTGCACTGGTGTCACACTGTGCCCTGGCAGGACCTGAAACACACACGTGTGAAGGAAACTGACTGCTATTATTTCAAATAAAAAAAAGTTTTTATTTTATTTTAAATGTACACTACTTTTTTTTAGCAGATATGACTTGCACTGGTGTCACACTGTGCCCTGGCAGGACCTCAAACACACACGTGTGAAGGAAACTGACTGCTATTATTTCAAATTAAAAAAGGTTTTTTGTTTTTTTTTAAATGTACACTACTGTTTTAGCAGATATGACTTGCACTGGTGTCACACTGTGCCCTGACAGGACCTGAAACGCACACGTGTGAAGGAAACTGACTGCTATTATTTCAAATTAAAAAAAGGTTTTTTTTTTTTTTAAATGTACACTACTGTTACACCAGATATGAGTGTTGGCACTGGGCAAGTGGGCACAGTATATGCTGTGAGCCTGAGCTGGCAGGCAGGCTGCAATTAGATTACACAGGGAAAAAAAAAAAGCAGACTGATGTTCTAGCCCTAAAAAGGACTTTTTGGGTTGCTGTCCTTACAGCAGAGATCAGATGAGTCCTTCAGGACTGTAGTGGACACTGAATACACTAGCCTAGCTATAAATTTCCCTATTAAATCAGCAGCAGCTACACTGTCCCTCCTCTCACTAAGAATGCAGGCTCCAAATGAATCTAAAATGGATGCTGTCCAGGAGGTGGGAGGGTCTGGGAGGGAGTGTCTGCTGCTGATTGGCTGGAATGTGTCTTGTGACTGTGAGCTACAGGGTCAAAGTTTACTCAATGATGATGAATAGGGGGTGAATCGTACATTGCATATGTTCGCCGTCCGCTGCGAACGCGAACATGCTATGTTCACTGCGAACTATTCGCAACATCACTAACAGACACCTGACTGTGGGCAGATGAGCAGGAACTGCTCCGGAAGAGAGACGGAGTGGCGGATGGTTGAGAGGGGGCAAGGAGGACCGCAGTGGTTGATGTGGCTGAAGATGCTGGACAAGGAGGAGGATGATGGCGGCTTTGAGTTTGTGTGCTGCTTGTACTCATGTGTTGATCCCATAGGCGTTTGTGATGTGCAATCATGTGCCTTCGCAAAGCAGTTGTACCTAGGTGGGTGTTGGACTTCCCACAACTCAGTTTCTTTTGGCACAGGTTGCAAATGGCATCGCTGTTGTCAGAGGCAGACACACAAAAAAAATACCACACTGCTGAGCTCTGCGATGACGTCATTCTGGTGGTGGCAACAGCATGCGTTGATTGGTGTGCTGTCTGGCTGACCCTGGGTGCTGATGCATGCTGTCTGACTGTGCCACTAGCTCCTTGCGACGACCTCCCCCTGCTTCCAACTCGTCTCCTCCTCTCTGTCTCCCCATCTGAACTTTCCCCCTGTTGTTCTTCTCTTCTAGCGGGCACCCACGTGACAACAACGGACACATCGTCATCATCAATCGCTTCACTTGTATCTGACAAATCAACAAAGGAAGCAGCAGCGGGTACAACATCATCATCATCACACTGTACGTCCATGTCTGTAATGCTGCCTGACTGAGACATATCACTGTTATCTACATCCTCTGTCAATGATGGTTGCGCATCACTCATTTCTTCCAACTGATGTGTAAAAAACTCCTCTGACAGATCAAGTGAAGCGGCTGTGGTGCTAGTGTTGGTGGTGGCGGCAGGCGGGTGAGTGGTAACTTGAGAGGTGAAGAAGATAAGCTTTAGGAGGATGGTGCGTCAAGGTTCGGAGCGGAAGCTATAGAAGATTGTGTGTCCTGTGTTAAAAAGTCAACTATTTCCTCAGAACTTTTCGAGTTCATGGTACGTGGCCTCTGAACACTGGGCATTATTCTAGGGCCAAAGGGAATCACAGCACCATGACCACGACGGCACCTGCTGGGTGGCTTGCCTCTGTCTCTCATTTTTTTTAAATGTACACTTACAATACTATTAAACAAGATATGAGTGGTGCCACTGGGCAAGTGGGCACAGTATACGCTGTGAGACTAACACAAAAAAGCAGACTGATGTTTCACAGTCCAAAATGTTTTTTTTGTTTTAAATGTACACTTACACTACTATTAAACAAGATATGAGTGGTGGCACTGGGCAAGTGGGCACAGTATATGCTGTGAGCCTGGCACAACAAAGCAGACTGATGTTTCACAGTCAAAAAAGTTTTTTTTTTTAAATGTACACTTACACTACTATTAAACAAGATATGAGTGGTGGCACTGGGCAAGTGGGCACAGTAAACACTGTGAGCCTGACACAAAAAAGAAGACTGATGTTTCACAGTCCAAAAAGTTTTTTTTTTTTTAAATGTACACTTACACTACTATTAAACAAGATATGAGTGGTGGCACTGGGCAAGTGGGCACAGTATACGCTGTGAGCCTTACACAAAAAAGCAGAATGATATTTCACAGTTCAAAAAGTTTTTTTTTTTAAATGTACACTTACACTACTATTAAACAAAATATGAGTAGTGCCACTGGGCAAGTGGGCACAGTATATGCTGTGAGCCTGACACAAAAAAGCAGACTGATGTTTCACAGTCCAAAAAGTTTTTTTTTTTTTTTAAATGTACACTTACACTACTATTAAACAAGATATGAGTGGTGCCACTGGGCAAGTGGGCACAGTATACGCTGTGAGCCTGACACAAAAAAGCAGACTGATGTTTCACAGTCCAAAAAGTTTTTTTTTTTTTTAAATGTACACTTACACTACTATTAAACAAGATATGAGTGGTGCCACTGGGCAAGTGGGCACAGTATACGCTGTGAGCCTGACACAAAAAAGCAGACTGATGTTTCACAATCCAAAAAGTTTTTTTTTTTTAAATGTACACTTACACTACTATTAAACAAGATATGAGTGGTGGCACTGGGCAAGTGGGCACAGTATACGCTGTGAGCCTTACAAAAAAAAAAGCAGACTGATGTTTCACAGTCCAAAAAGTTTTTTTTTTTTTTAAATGTACACTTACACTACTATTAAACAAGATATGAGTGGTGGCCTTGGGCAAGTGGGCATAGTATACGCTGTGAGCCTGGCACACAAAAGCAGACTGATATTTCACAGTTAAAAAAGTTTTTTTTTTTTTAAATGTACACTTACACTACTATTAAACAAGATATGAGTGGTGCCACTGGGCAAGTGGGCACAGTATACGCTGTGAACCTGACACAAAAAAGCAGACTGATGTTTCACAGTCCAAAAAGTTTTTTTTTGTTTTAAATGTACACTTACACTACTATTAAACAAGATATGAGTGGTGGCACTGGGCAAGTGGGCACAGTATACGCTGTGAGCCTGACACAAAAAAGCAGACTGATGTTTCACAGTCCTAAAAGGTTTTTTTTTTTTTTAAGTGTACACTTACACTACTATTAAACAAGATATGAGTGGTGGCACTGGGCAAGTGGGCACAGTATACGCTGCGAGCCTTACACAAAAAAGCAGAATGATCAGAATGATATTTCACAGTTCAAAAAGTTTTATTTTTTTAAATGTACACTTACACTACTATTAAACAAGATATGAGTAGTGCCACTGGGCAAGTGGGCACAGTATACGCTGTGAGCCTGACACAAAAAAGCAGACTGATGTTTCACAGTCCAAAAAGTTTTTTTTTTTTTAAATGTACACTTACACTACTATTAAACAAGATATGAGTGGTGCCACTGGGCAAGTGGGCACAGTATACGCTGTGAGCCTGACACAAAAAAGCAGACTGATGTTTCACAGTCCAAAAAGTTTTTTGTTTTTTTTTAAATGTACACTTACACTACTATTAAACAAGATATGAGTGGTGCCACTGGGCAAGTGGGCACAGTATACGCTGTGAGCCTGACACAAAAAAGCAGACTGATGTTTCATAATCCAAAAAGTTTTTTTTTTTTTTAAATGTACACTTACACTACTATTAAACAAGATATGAGTGGTGGCACTGGGCAAGTGGGCACAGTATACGCTGTGAGCCTTACAAAAAAAAAAGCAGACTGATGTTTCACAGTCCAAAAAGTTTTTTTTTTTTTTTTTTAAATGTACACTTACACTCCTATTAAACAAGATATGAGTGGTGGCCTTGGGCAAGTGGGCATAGTATACGCTGTGAGCCTGGCACACAAAAGCAGACTGATATTTCACAGTCAAAAAAGTTTTTTTTTTTAAATGTACACTTACACTACTATTAAACAAGATATGAGTGGTGGCACAGGGCAAGTGGGCACAGTATGCGCTGTGAGCCTGGCACAACAAAGCAGACTGATGTTTCACGGTCAAAAAAGTTTTTTTTTTTTAAATGTACACTTACACTACTATGAAACAAGATATAAGTGGTGGCACTGGGCAAGTGGGCACAGTATACGCTGTGAGCCTGACACAAAAAAGCAGACTGATGTTTCACAGTCCAAAAAGTTTTTTTTTTTTTTTAAATGTTCACTTACACTACTATTAAACAAGATATGAGTGGTGGAACTGGGCATGTGGGCACAGTATACGCTGTGAGCCTGACACAAAAAAGCAGACTGATGTTTCACAGTCCTAAAAGTTGTTTGTTTTTTTTAATGTACACTTACACTACTATTAAACAAGATATGAGTGGTGCCACTGGGCAAGTGGGCAAAGTATACGCTGTGAGCCTGACACAAAAAGCAGACTGATGTTTCACAGTCCAAAAAGTTTTGGTTTTTTTAAATGTACACTTACACTACTATTAAACAAGATATGAGTGGTGCCACTGGGCAAGTGGGCACAGTATACGCTGTGAGCCTGACACAAAAAAGCAGACTGATGTTTCACAATCCAAAAAGTTTTTTTTTTTTAAATGTACACTTACACTACTATTAAACAAGATATAAGTGGTGGCACTGGGCAAGTGGGCACAGTATACGCTGTGAGTCTTACAAAAAAAAAAGCAGACTGATGTTTCACAGTCCAAAAAGTTTTTTTTTTTTAAATGTACACTTACACTACTATTAAACAAAATATGAGTGGTGGCACTGGGCAAGTGGGCACAGTATACGCTGTGAGCCTTACACAAAAAAGCAGAATGATATTTCACAGTTCAAAAAGTTTTTTTTTTTTTAAATGTACACTTACACTACTATTAAACAAAATATGAGTAGTGCCACTGGGCAAGTGGGCACAGTATACGCTGTGAGCCTGACACAAAAAAGCAGACTGATGTTTCACAGTCCAAAAAGTTTTTTTTTTTTTTTTTTAAATGTACACTTACACTACTATTAAACAAGATATGAGTGGTGCCACTGGGCAAGTGGGCACAGTATACGCTGTGAGCCTGACACAAAAAAGCAGACTGATGTTTCACAGTCCAAAAAGTTTTTGTTTTTTTTAAATGTACACTTACACTACTATTAAACAAGATATGAGTGGTGCCACTGGGCAAGTGGGCACAGTATACGCTGTGAGCCTGACACAAAAAAGCAGACTGATGTTTCACAATCCAAAAAGTTTTTTTTTTTTAAATGTACACTTACACTACTATTAAACAAGATATGAGTGGTGGCACTGGGCAAGTGGGCACAGTATACTCTGTGAGCCTTACAAAAAAAAAAGCAGACTGATGTTTCACAGTCCAAAAAGTTTTTTTTTTTTTTTAAATGTACACTTACACTACTATTAAACAAGATATGAGTGGTGGCCTTGGGCAAGTGGGCATAGTATACGCTGTGAGCCTGGCACACAAAAGCAGACTGATATTTCACAGTCAAAAAAGTTTTTTTTTTTTAAAAATGTACACTTACACTACTATTAAACAAGATATGAGTGGTGCCACTGGGCAAGTGGGCACAGTATACGCTGTGAACCTGACACAAAAAAGCAGACTGATGTTTCACAGTCCAAAAAGTTTTTTTTGTTTTAAATGTACACTTACACTACTATTAAACAAGATATGAGTGGTGGCACTGGGCAAGTGGGCACAGTATACGCTGTGAGCCTGACACAAAAAAGCAGACTGATGTTTCATAGTCCTAAAAGTTTTTTTTTTTTTTTAAGTGTACACTTACACTACTATTAAACAAGATATGAGTGGTGGCACTGGGCAAGTGGGCACAGTATACGCTGCGAGCCTTACACAAAAAAGCAGAATGATCAGAATGATATTTCACAGTTCAAAAAGTTTTATTCTTTTAAATGTACACTTACACTACTATTAAACAAGATATGAGTAGTGCCACTGGGTAAGTGGGCACAGTATACGCTGTGAGCCTTACACAAAAAAGCAGAATGATATTTCACAGTTCAAAAAGTTTTATTTTTTTAAATGTACACTTACACTACTATTAAACAAGATATGAGTAGTGCCACTGGGCAAGTGGGCACAGTATACGCTGTGAGCCTGACACAAAAAAGCAGACTGATGTTTCACAGTCCAAAAAGTTTTTGTTTTTTTTAAATGTACACTTACACTACTATTAAACAAGATATGAGTGGTGCCACTGGGCAAGTGGGCACAGTATACGCTGTGAGCCTGACACAAAAAAGCAGACTGATGTTTCACAGTCCAAAAAGTTTTTTGTTTTTTTTAAATGTACACTTACACTACTATTAAACAAGATATGAGTGGTGCCACTGGGCAAGTGGGCACAGTATACGCTGTGAGCCTGACACAAAAAAGCAGACTGATTTTTCATAATCCAAAATTTTTTTTTTTTTAAATGTACACTTACACTACTATTAAACAAGATATGAGTGGTGGCACTGGGCAAGTGGGCACAGTATACGCTGTGAGCCTTACAAAAAAAAAAGCAGACTGATGTTTCACAGTCCAAAAAGTTGTTTTTTTTTTTTTTAAATGTACACTTACACTACTATTAAACAAGATATGAGTGGTGCCACTGGGCAAGTGGGCACAGTATACGCTGTGAGCCTGACACAAAAAAGCAGACTGATGTTTCACAGTCCAAAAAGTTTTTGTTTTTTTTAAATGTACACTTACACTACTATTAAACAAGATATGAGTGGTGCCACTGGGCAAGTGGGCACAGTATACGCTGTGAGCCTGACACAAAAAAGCAGACTGATGTTTCACAATCCAAAAAGTTTTTTTTTTTTAAATGTACACTTACACTACTATTAAACAAGATATGAGTGGTGGCACTGGGCAAGTGGGCACAGTATACTCTGTGAGCCTTACAAAAAAAAAAGCAGACTGATGTTTCACAGTCCAAAAAGTTTTTTTTTTTTTTTAAATGTACACTTACACTACTATTAAACAAGATATGAGTGGTGGCCTTGGGCAAGTGGGCATAGTATACGCTGTGAGCCTGGCACACAAAAGCAGACTGATATTTCACAGTCAAAAAAGTTTTTTTTTTTTTAAAAATGTACACTTACACTACTATTAAACAAGATATGAGTGGTGCCACAGGGCAAGTGGGCACAGTATACGCTGTGAACCTGACACAAAAAAGCAGACTGATGTTTCACAGTCCAAAAAGTTTTTTTTGTTTTAAATGTACACTTACACTACTATTAAACAAGATATGAGTGGTGGCACTGGGCAAGTGGGCACAGTATACGCTGTGAGCCTGACACAAAAAAGCAGACTGATGTTTCATAGTCCTAAAAGTTTTTTTTTTTTTTTAAGTGTACACTTACACTACTATTAAACAAGATATGAGTGGTGGCACTGGGCAAGTGGGCACAGTATACGCTGCGAGCCTTACACAAAAAAGCAGAATGATCAGAATGATATTTCACAGTTCAAAAAGTTTTATTCTTTTAAATGTACACTTACACTACTATTAAACAAGATATGAGTAGTGCCACTGGGTAAGTGGGCACAGTATACGCTGTGAGCCTTACACAAAAAAGCAGAATGATATTTCACAGTTCAAAAAGTTTTATTTTTTTAAATGTACACTTACACTACTATTAAACAAGATATGAGTAGTGCCACTGGGCAAGTGGGCACAGTATACGCTGTGAGCCTGACACAAAAAAGCAGACTGATGTTTCACAGTCCAAAAAGTTTTTGTTTTTTTTAAATGTACACTTACACTACTATTAAACAAGATATGAGTGGTGCCACTGGGCAAGTGGGCACAGTATACGCTGTGAGCCTGACACAAAAAAGCAGACTGATGTTTCACAGTCCAAAAAGTTTTTTGTTTTTTTTAAATGTACACTTACACTACTATTAAACAAGATATGAGTGGTGCCACTGGGCAAGTGGGCACAGTATACGCTGTGAGCCTGACACAAAAAAGCAGACTGATTTTTCATAATCCAAAATTTTTTTTTTTTTTAAATGTACACTTACACTACTATTAAACAAGATATGAGTGGTGGCACTGGGCAAGTGGGCACAGTATACGCTGTGAGCCTTACAAAAAAAAAAGCAGACTGATGTTTCACAGTCCAAAAAGTTGTTTTTTTTTTTTTTAAATGTACACTTACACTACTATTAAACAAGATATGAGTGGTGGCCTTGGGCAAGTGGGCATAGTATACGCTGTGAGCCTGGCACACAAAAGCAGACTGATATTTCACAGTCAAAAAAGTTTTTTTTTTAAATGTACACTTACACTACTATTAAACAAGATATGAGTGGTGCCACTGGGCAAGTGGGCACAGTATACGCTGTGAGCCTGACACAAAAAAGCAGACTGATGTTTCACAGTCCAAAAAGTTTTTTTTGTTTTAAATGTACACTTACACTACTATTAAACAAGATATGAGTGGTGGCACAGGGCAAGTGGGCACAGTATACGCTGTGAGCCTGGCACAACAAAGCAGACTGATGTTTCACAGTCAAAAAAGTTTTTTTTTTTTAAATGTACACTTACACTACTATGAAACAAGATATAAGTGGTGGCACTGGGCAAGTGGGCACAGTATACGCTGTGAGCCTGACACAAAAAAGCAGACTGATGTTTCACAGTCCAAAAAGTTTTTTTTTTTTTTAAATGTTCACTTACACTACTATTAAACAAGATATGAGTGGTGGAACTGGGCATGTGGGCACAGTATACGCTGTGAGCCTGACACAAAAAAGCAGACTGATGTTTCACAGTCCTAAAAGTTGTTTGTTTTTTTTAATGTACACTTACACTACTATTAAACAAGATATGAGTGGTGCCACTGGGCAAGTGGGCAAAGTATACGCTGTGAGCCTGACACAAAAAGCAGACTGATGTTTCACAGTCCAAAAAGTTTTGTTTTTTTAAAATGTACACTTACACTACTATTAAACAAGATATGAGTGGTGCCACTGGGCAAGTGGGCACAGTATACGCTGTGAGCCTGACACAAAAAAGCAGACTGATGTTTCACAATCCAAATGGTTTTTTTTTTTAAATGTACACTTACACTACTATTAAACAAGATATAAGTGGTGGCACTGGGCAAGTGGGCACAGTATACGCTGTGAGTCTTACAAAAAAAAAAGCAGACTGATGTTTCACAGTCCAAAAAGTTGTTGTTTTTTTAAATGTACACTTACACTACTATTAAACAAGATATGAGTGGTGGCCTTGGGCAAGTGGGCATAGTATACGCTGTGAGCCTGGCACACAAAAGCAGACTGATATTTCACAGTCAAAAAAGTTTTTTTTTTTTTTAAATGTACACTTACACTACTATTAAACAAGATATGAGTGGTGCCACTGGGCAAGTGGGCACAGTATACGCTGTGAGCCTGACACAAAAAAGCAGACTTATGTTTCACAGTCCAAAAAGTTTTTTTTGTTTTAAATGTACACTTACACTACTATTAAACAAGATATGAGTGGTGGCACAGGGCAAGTGGGCACAGTATACGCTGTGAGCCTGGCACAACAAAGCAGACTGATGTTTCACAGTCAAAAAAGTTTTTTTTTTTTTTTTAAATGTACACTTACACTACTATTAAACAAGATATAAGTGGTGGCACTGGGCAAGTGGGCACAGTATACGCTGTGAGCCTGACACAAAAAAGCAGACTGATGTTTCACAGTCCAAAATGTTGTTGTTTTTTTTAAATGTTCACTTACACTACTATTAAACAAGATATGAGTGGTGGCACTGGGCAAGTGGGCACAGTATACGCTGTGAGCCTGAAACAAAAAAGCAGACTGATGTTTCACAGTCCTAAAAGTTGTTGTTTTTTTTAAATGTACACTTACACTACTATTAAACAAAATATGAGTAGTGCCACTGGGCAAGTGGGCACAGTATAAGCTGTGAGCCTGACACAAAAAAGCAGACTGATGTTTCACAGTCCAAAAAGTTTTTTTTTTTTTTTTAAATGTACACTTACACTACTATTAAACAAGATATGAGTGGTGCCACTGGGCAAGTGGGCACAGTATACGCTGTGAGCCTGACACAAAAAAGCAGACTGATGTTTCACAGTCCAAAAAGTTTTTGTTTTTTTTAAATGTACACTTACACTACTATTAAACAAGATATGAGTGGTGCCACTGGGCAAGTGGGCATAGTATACGCTGTGAGCCTGGCACACAAAAGCAGACTGATATTTCACAGTCAAAAAAGTTTTTTTTTTTTTAAATGTACACTTACACTACTATTAAATAAGATATGAGTGGTGCCAATGGGCAAGTGGGCACAGTATACGCTGTGAGCCTGACACAAAAAAGCAGACTGATGTTTCACAGTCCAAAAAGTTTTTTTTGTTTTAAATGTACACTTACACTACTATTAAACAAGATATGAGTGGTGGCACAGGGCAAGTGGGCACAGTATACGCTGTGAGCCTGGCACAACAAAGCAGACTGATGTTTCACAGTCAAAAAAGTTTTTTTTTTTTTAAATGTACACTTACACTACTATTAAACAAGATATAAGTGGTGGCACTGGGCAAGTGGGCACAGTATACGCTGTGAGCCTGACACAAAAAAGCAGACTGATGTTTCACAGTCCAAAATGTTTTTTTTTTTTTAAATGTTCACTTACACTACTATTAAACAAGATATAAGTGGTGGCACTGGGCAAGTGGGCACAGTATACGCTGTGAGCCTGGCACAACAAAGCAGACTGATGTTTCACAGTCAAAAAAGTTTTTTTTTTTTAAATGTACACTTACACTAATATGAAACAAGATATAAGTGGTGGCACTGGGCAAGTGGGCACAGTATACGCTGTGAGCCTGACACAAAAAAGCAGACTGATGTTTCACAGTCCAAAAAGTTTTTTTTGTTTTAAATGTACACTTACACTACTATTAAACAAGATATGAGTGGTGGCACAGGGCAAGTGGGCACAGTATACGCTGTGAGCCTGGCACAACAAAGCAGACTGATGTTTCACAGTCAAAAAAGTTTTTTTTTTTTTTAAATGTACACTTACACTACTATTAAACAAGATATAAGTGGTGGCACTGGGCAAGTGGGCACAGTATACGCTGTGAGCCTGACACAAAAAAGCAGACTGATGTTTCACAGTCCAAAATGTTTTTTTTTTTTTTTAAATGTTCACTTACACTACTATTAAACAAGATATGAGTGGTGGCACTGGGCAAGTGGGCACAGTATACGCTGTGAGCCTGAAACAAAAAAGCAGACTGATGTTTCACAGTCCTAAAAGTTGTTGTTTTTTTTAAATGTACACTTACACTACTATTAAACAAGATATGAGTGGTGCCACTGGGCAAGTGGGCAAAGTATACGCTGTGAGCCTGACACAAAAAAGCAGACTGATGTTTCACAGTCCAAAAAGTTTTTTTTTTTTTAAATGTACACTTACACTACTATTAAACAAGATATGAGTGGTGGCACTGGGCAAGTGGGTACAGTATACGCTGTGAGCCTGACACAAAAAAGCAGACTGATGTTTCACAGTCAAAAAAGTTTTTTTGTTTTTTTTTTAAATGTACACTTACACTACTATTAAACAAGATATGAGTGGTGGCACTGGGCAAGTGGGCACAGTATACGCTGTGAGCCTTACACAAAAAAGCAGAATGATCAGAATGATATTTCACAGTTCAAAAAGTTTTATTTTTTTAAATGTACACTTACACTACTATTAAACAAGATATGAGTAGTGCCACTGGGTAAGTGGGCACAGTATACGCTGTGAGCCTGACACAAAAAAGCAGACTGATGTTTCACAGTCCAAAATTTTTTTTTTTTTTTTTTAAATGTACACTTACACTACTATTAAACAAGATATGAGTGGTGCCACTGGGCAAGTGGGCACAGTATACGCTGTGAGCCTGACACAAAAAAAGCAGACTGATGTTTCACAGTCAAAAAAGTTTGTTTTTTTTAAATGTACACTTACACTACTATTAAACAAGATATGAGTGGTGCCACTGGGCAAGTGGGCACAGTATACGCTGTGAGCCTGACACAAAAAAGCAGACTGATGTTTCACAGTCAAAAAAGTTTTGTTTTTTTAAAATGTACACTTACACTGCTATTAAACAAGATATGAGTGGTGGCACTGGGCAAGTGGGCACAGTATACGCTGTGAGCCTGACACAAAAAAGCAGACTGATGTTTCACAGTCAAAAAAGTTTATTTTTTAAATGTACACTTACACTACTATTAAACAAGATATGAGTGGTGGCATTGGGCAAGTGGGCACAGTATACGCTGTGAGCCTTACAAAAAAAAGCAGACTGATGTTTCACAGTCCAAAAAGTTTTTTTTGTTTTAAATGTACACTTACACTACTATTAAACAAGATATGAGTGGTGTTCCTGGGCAAGTGGGCACAGTATACGCTGTGAGCCTGACACAAAAAAACATAATTTATCTAAGAACTTACCTGATAAATTCATTTCTTTCATATTAGCAAGAGTCCATGAGCTAGTGATGTATGGGATATACATTCCTACCAGGAGGGGCAAAGTTTCCCAAACCTCAAAATGCCTATAAATACACCCCTCACCACACCCACAATTCAGTTTAATGAATAGCCAAGAAGTGGTGTGATAAGAAAGGAGCGAAAGCATCAAAAAATAAGAAGTTGTAATAATTGTGCTTCATACAAAAAAATCATAACCACCACAAAAAAAGGGTGGGCCTCATGGACTCTTGCTAATATGAAAGAAATGAATTTATCAGGTAAGTTCTTACATAAATTTTGTTTTCTTTCATGTAATTAGCAAGAGTCCATGAGCTAGTGACGTATGGGATAGCAGATACCCAAGATGTGGAACTTTCAAGCAAGAGTCACTAGAGAGGGAGGGATAAAATAAAGACAGCCAATTCCGCTGAACAAATAATCCACAACCCAAATAAAAAAATAATAAGCAGCAGAATCAAACTGAAACAGCTGCCTGAAGTACTTTTCTACCAAAAACTGCTTCTGAAGAAGAGAAAACATCAAAATGGTAGAATTTAGTAAAAGTATGCAAAGAAGTCCAAGTTGCTGCTTTGCAAATTTGATCAACAGAAGCTTCATTCCTAAAAGCCCAGGAAGTAGAAACTGACTTAGTAGAATGAGCTGTAATCCTTTGAGGCGGGGACTTACCCGACTCTACATAAGCATGATGAATCAAAGACTTTAACCAAGATGCCAAAGAAATGGCAGAAGCCTTCTGACCTTTTCTGGAACCAGAAAAGATTACAAATAGACTAGAAGTCTTTCTAAAACCTTTAGTAGCTTCAACATAATATTTCAAAGCTCTAACTACATCCAAAGAATGTAAAGATTTCTCCAGAGAATTCTTAGGATTAGGACATAACGAAGGGACAACAATCTCTCTACTAGTGTTGTTAGAATTCACAACCTTAGGTAAAAAATTAAATGAAGTCTGCAACACTGCCTTATCCTGATGAAATATCAGGAAAGGAGATTCACAAAAAAGAGCAGATAACTCAGAAACTCTTCTAGCAGAAGAGATGGCTAAAAGGAACAACACTTTCCAAGAAAGTAATTTAATATCCAGAGAATGCATAGGTTCAAACGGAGGAGCCTGTAAAGCCCTCAGAACCAAATTAAGACTCCAAGGAGGAGAGATTGACTTAATGACAGGCTTGATATGAACCAAAGCCTGAACAAAACAATGAATATCAGGATGATTAGCAATATTTCTGTGAAAAAGAACAGAAAGAGCAGAGATTTGACCTTTCAAAGAGCTTGCAGACAAACCCTTATCCAAACCATCCTGAAGAAACTGTAAAATTCTTGGAATTCTAAAAGAATGCCAAGAGAATTTATGAGAAGAACACCAAGAAATGTAAGTCTTCCAGACTCGATAATAAATCTTCCTAGACACAGATTTACGAGCCTGTATCATAGTATTAATTACTGAGTCAGAGAAACCTCTATGACTAAGAATCAAGCGTTCAATCTCCCTACCTTCAAATTTAATGATTTGAGATCCTGATGGAAAAAAGGGCCTTGAGATAGAAGGTCTGGCCTTAACGGAAGTGTCCAAGGTTGGCAATTTGCCATCCGAACGAGATCCACATACCAAAACCTGTGAGGCCATGCTGGAGCCACGAGCAATACAAACGAATGTTCCATTAGAATTTTGGAAATCACTTTTGGAAGAAGAACTAGAGGCGGAAAGATATAAGCAGGTTGATAATTCCAAGGAAGCGACAGCGCGTCCACTGCTTCCGCCTGAGGATCCCTGGATCTGGACAGATACCTGGGAAGTTTCTTGTTTAGATGAGAGGCCATCAGATCTATTTCTGGAAGTCCCCAGATTTGAACAATCTGAAGAAATACCTTTGGGTGAAGAGACTATTTGCCCGGATGTAACGTCTGGCGACTGAGATAATCCGCTTCCCAATTGTCTACACCTGGGATATGAACCGCAGAGATTAGACAGGAGCTGGATTCCGCCCATACAAGTATCCGAGATACTTCTTTCATAGCCTGAGGACTGTGAGTCCCCCCTTGATGATTGACATATGCCACGGTTGTGACATTGGCTGTCTGAAAACAAATAAACGATTCTCTCTTCAGAAGAGGCCAGAACTGAAGAGCTCTGAAAATCGCACAGAGTTCCAAAATGTTGATTGGTAATTTCGCCTCCTGAAATTCCCAAACCCCCTGCGCTGTCAGAGTTCCCCATACAGCTCCCAAACCTGAAAGACTCGCATCTGTTGAGATTACAGTCCAGGTTGGACGAACAAATGAGGCCCCTTGAATTAGACGATGATGATTCAACCACCAAGTCAGAGAAGATCGAACATTGGGATTTAAGGATGTTAATTGTAATATCTTTGTATAATCCCTGCACCACTGGTTCAGCATACAAAGCTGAAGAGGTCTCATGTGAAAGCGAGCAAAGGGGATCAAGTCCGATGCAGCAGTCATGAGACTTAGAATTTCCATGCACAAAGCTACCGAAGGGAATGATTGAGACTGAAGGTTTCGACAAGCTGAAACCAACTTCAGACGTCTCTTTTCTGTTAGAGACAGAGTCATGGACACTGAATCTATTTGAAAACCCAAAAAAGTTACCTTTGTCTGAGGAATCAAGGAACTCTTTGGTAAATTGATCCTCCAACCATGTCTTTGAAGAAACAACACAAGTTGATTCGTATGAGATTTTGCAGAATGTAAAGACTGAGCAAGTACCAAGATATAGTCCAAATAAGGAAATACCGCAATACCCTGTTCCCTGATCACAGAGAGAAGGGCACCGAGAACCTTTGAAAAAATCCTTGGAGCTGTTGCTAGGCCAAATGGAAGAGCAACAAACTGGTAATGCTTGTCTAGAAAAGAGAATATCAGGAACTGATAGTGATCTGGATGAATTGGAATATGAAGATATGCATCCTGTAAGTCTATTGTAGACATATAATGCCCTTGCTGAACAAAAGGCAGAATAGTCCTTATAGTCACCATTTTGAATGTTGGTATCCTTACATAATGATTCAATATTTTTAGATCCAGAACTGGTCTGAAGGAATTCTCCTTCTTTGGTAAAATAGATAGATTTGAATAAAACCCCAGACCCTGTTCCAGAACTGGAACTGGCACAATTACCCAGGCCAACTCTAGGTCTGAAACACATTTCAGAAATGTGTTTCAGACCTCTGGGTTTACTGGAATGCGAGAGAGAAAAAATCTTCTCACAGGTGGTCTTACCTTGAAACCTATTCTGTACCCTTGTGAAACAATGTTCTGAATCCAAAGACTGTGAATCGAATTGATCCAAATATCTTTGAAAAATTGTAACCTGCCCCCTACCAGCTGTGCTGGAATGAGGGCCACACCTTCATGTGGACGTGGGAGCTGGTTTTGACTTTCTAAAAGGCTTGGATTTATTCCAGACTGGAGATGGTTTCCAAACGGAAACCGTTTCTTTAGGGGAATGGTCAGGCTTCTGTTCCTTATTCTGACGAAAGGAACGAAAACGATTAGCAGCCCTGTATTTACCTTAAGATTTTTTTGTCCTGAGGCAAAAAGGTTCCTTTGCCCCCAGTAACAGTTGAAATAATTGAATCCAACTGTGAACCAAATAATTTATTACCTTGGAAAGAAAGAGAAAGTAAAATTGACTTAGAAGTCATATCTGCATTCCAAGATTTAAGCCATAAAGCTCTTCTAGCTAAAATAGCTAAAGACATATACCTGACATCAATTCTAATGATATCAAAAATGGCATCACAAATAAAGTTATTAGCATGTTGAAGAAGTTTAACAATGCTATAAGCATTATGGTCTGACACTTGTTGCGCTAAGGCCTCCAACCAAAAAGTGGAAGCTGCAGCAACATCAGTCAAAGAAATAGCAGGTCTAAGAAGATTACCTGAACATAAATAAGCTCTCCTTAGAAAGGATTCAAGCTTCCTATCTAAAGGATCCTTAAATGAAGTACTATCCGCCGTAGGAATAGTAGTACGTTTAGCAAGAGTAGAGATAGCCCCATCAACTCTAATCTATCAGATGGCACAGGGTACAATTTCTTAAACCTTGGAGAAGGAGTAAATGAGGTACCCAGACTATTCCATTCCCTAGAAATTACTTCTGAAATAGGAACTGGAAAAACTTCTGGAATAACTACATGAGGTTTAAAAAACGAATTTAAACGCTTAGTAGATTTAGTATCAAGAGGACTAGACTCATCCATATCTAATGCAATCAATACTTCTTTAAGTAAAGAACGAATAAATTCCATTTTAAATAAATATGAAGATTTATCAGTGTCAATATCTGAGGCAGAATCTTCTGAACCAGATAGATCCTCATCAGAAAGAGATAAGTCAGAATGATGGCGGTCACTTAAAAATTCATCTGAAATATGAGAAGTTTTAAAAGACCTTTTACGTTTGCTGGAAGGAGGAATAACAGACAGAGCCTTCCTAATAGAATTAGAAACAAATTCTTTCACATTAACAGGAACATCCCGAACATTAGATGTTGAAGGAAAAACAACGGGTAAAGGATTATTACTAATGGAAACACTATCTGCATTAGAAAGTTTATCATGATAGCTAACACAAACTACAGCCGGAGGAACAGATACCAAAAGTTTACAACAAATGCACTTAACTTTGGTAGAACCAGCATCAGGCAGCGTCTTTCCAGAAGTAGATTCTGATCCAGGGTCAGGTTGAGACATCTTGCAATATGTAATAGAAAAAACAACATATAAAGCAAAATTATCAAATTCCTTAAATGACAGTTTCAGGAATGGGAAAAATGCCAAATGAACAAGCCTCTAGCAACCAGAAGCAATGAAAAAGTGAGACTTAAATAATGTGGAAAAAAGGTGGAGACAAGAATGACGCCCACATTTTTTGGCGCCAAGTATAACGCCCACATTATTGGCGCCAAGTACAACGCCCATATTTTTTGGCGCCAAGAATGACGCCACATCCTCTGATGGCGAAAAAAACAACGCCCATATTTTTAGCGCCAAGAATGACGTCACATCCTCTGACAGCCCGCAGGGAAAAAAGTCAATTGAAAATAATTTTAAGGTAAGAAAAAGTATTTATTCATATGCATTATCCCAAAAAATTAAACTGACAGTCTGAATGAAGGAATACTGATTATCCTGAATCATGGCAAATATAAGTTTAAACACATATATTTAGAACTTTACATATAAAGTGCCCAACCATAGCTTAGAGTGTCATAAATAAAATTAGACTTACTTACCCTCAGACACTCATCTACATATAGTAGAAAGCCAAACCAGTACTGAAACGAGAATCAGTAGAAGTAATGGTATATAAGAGTATATCGTCGATCTGAAAAGGGAGGTAGGAGAAGAAATCTCTACGACTGATAACAGAGAACCTATGAAATAGATCCCCAAGAGGAAGACCATTGTATTCAAATAGGCAATACTCTCTTCACATCCCTCTGACATTCACTGCACTCTGAGAGGAAAACCAGGCTCCAACCTGCTGCGAAGCGCATATCAACATAGAATCTAGCACAAACTTACTTCACCACCTCCATGGGAGGCAAAGCTGGTAAAACTGAATTGTGGGTGTGGTGAGGGGTGTATTTATAGGCATTTTGAGGTTTGGGAAACTTTGCCCCTCCTGGTAGGAATGTATATCCCATACGTCACTAGCTCATGGACTCTTGCTAATTACACGAAAGAAAGCAGACTGATGTTTCACAGACCAAAAAGTTTTTTTTTTTTTTTTAAATGTACACTTACACTACTATTAAACAATTTATGAGTGGTGCCACTGGGTAAGTGGGCACAGTATACCCTGTGAGCCTGACACAAAAAAGCAGACTGATGTTTCACAGTCAAAAAAGTTTTTTGTTTTTTTTAAATGTACACTTACACTACTATTAAACAAGATATGAGTGGTGGCACTGGGCAAGTGGGCACAGTATACGCTGTGAGCATGACACAAAAAAGCAGACTGATGTTTCACAGTCCAAAACATTTTTTGTTTCTTTTAAATGTACACTTACACTACTATTAAACAAGATATGAGTGGTGCCACTGGGCAAGTGGGCACAGTATACGCTGTGAGCCTGAGACAAAAAAGCAGACTGATGTTTCACAGTCAAAAAAGTTTTTTTTTTTTAAATGTACACTTACACTACTATTAAACAAGATATGAGTGGTGGCACTGGGCAAGTGGGCACAGTATACGCTGTGAGCCTGGCACACATTCTGGCATGCAGGCAACTGCAATTAGATTACACAAGCAGACTGGTGTTTCACAGTCAAAAAAGTTTTTTTTTTTTTTAATTTACACTACTGTTACACCAGATATGAGTGGTGGCACTGGGCAAGTGGGCCTGGCACACATGCTGGCAGGCAGGCAACTGCAATTAGATTACACTAGCAGACTGATGTTTCACAGTCAAAAAAGTTTTTTTTTTTTAAATTTACACTACTGTTACACCAGATATGAGTGGTGGCACTGGGCAAGTGGGCCTGGCACACACGCTGGCAGGCAGGCAACTGCAATTAGATTACACAAGCAGACTGATGTTTCACAGTCAAAAAAGTTTTTTTTTTTTTTAAATTTACACTACTGTTACACCAGATATGAGTGGTGGCACTGGGCAAGTGGGCCTGGCACACACGCTGGCAGGCAGGCAACTGCAATTAGATTACACTAGCAGACTGATGTTTCACACTACTGTTACACCAGATATGAGTGGTGGCACTGAGCAAGTGGGCACAATATACGCTGTGAGCCTGGCACACACGCTGGCAGGCAAGCAACTGCAATTAGATTACACAAGCAGACTGATGTTTCACAGTAAAAAAAGTTTTTTTTTTTTTAAATTTACACTACTGTTACACCAGATATGAGTGGTGGCACTGGGCAAGTGGGCCTGGCACACACGCTGGCAGGCAGGCAACTGCAATTAGATTACACTAGCAGACTGATGTTTCACACTACTGTTACACCATATATGAGTGGTGGCACTGGGCAAGTGGCTTGGCAGGCAGGCAACTGCAATTAGATTACACAGGAAAAAAAAACATACTGATGTTCTAGCCCTAAAAAGGGCTTTTTGGGGTGCTGTCCTTACAGCAGAGATCAGATGAGTCCTTCAGGACTGTAATGGACACTGAATACACTAGCCTAGCTATCAATTTCCCTATTAAATCAGCAGCAGCTACACTGTCCCTCCTCTCTCTAAGAATGCAACTTCCGAATGAATCTAAAATGTCTGCTGTCCAGGAGCTGGGAGGGTCTGGGAGGGAGGGTCTGCTGCTGATTGGCTGGACTGTGAGATACAGGGTCAAAGTTTACTCAATGATGACAAATAGGGGTGGATCGAACATCGCATATGTTCGCCCGCCGCGGCGAACACGAACAAGCTATGTTCGCCGGGAACTATTCGCCGGCGAACTATTCACAACATCACTACTTATATATACATCTGTATGGAGCCCTTTCCACTCAAATATCTGAAAACATGAAAACTCAATTTTATTTGATCATATGTGAAGGAGATTGGAATGTAAAATATTCATAACTAACTTTGGGTTTGTGTTGTAGGTCTAATGTGGTGTCAGGATAGCATGCAAGTATTTTACTTTCCACTTGCAGGACGTGTGCTAATCCCCACACAATAAAAATGTACTGGTGGTGTTTAAGAATGATTGAAAGCATTAAAAAGCATGCCACATGTAATCTGACCCTGAATGAGCAATGCTATAGCCAGATGACTGTATGCATCGAAGATGTACTGAGTGACGGTGTGAGCATCAGATGACAGGTGGGATCACTCTATGGGGCCTATTTAAGATGGTGCGAGCAGACATGATCTGATATAGCGAATCATGTCCTCTGCACATAGATAAATGCATACGCTCTTGGCATTTATCATTGCACCAGCAGTTCTTGTGAACTGTTGGTGCAATACCACCCCCCTCAGATTTATGGTCAATTAGCTGCTAGCAGGGTGTGTCAATGAACCCGATTGTATTCGATTGGGTTGATTTCTGGCGATTTCTGTCCGCCGCCTCAGAGAAGGCGGACTGCTGCTTCATAACTTCGGTTTCCGGCAAGCCTGAAAGAGCTTGATAAATATGCCCCTATATGTTATTACACTACAGAATAGAATAGGAAGGGGGCAAAGGGAGGAGCAAAATAAGGTAGAAGAAATAACTTGTAATTTTACAGATGTGCTTTACTTTTCCAGCTAAAGAATAAAGTGATATTTCTGACACTAGCAAAGAGATTGCAGAGGTGTATTTTTTACATTACTCAATTTATCATCACTTAAAGTGATTGTAAACTTTAACAAATTAAAGTTCAGTATCAAATAATAATCTTAAAAACAGGGGCACTTTAATTCATTAAAGTTTACAAAGATGCTTATTTTTAAAAAAATACTTACCTTTGCGTTATGGTAAGCATAACACAGATCCTCCTCCCGCATCTGCTGCTTTTATTAGCATATGGAAGACGAATCCGGCTTCCTCCAATCTTTGCATTGCCCCATGAGCTGGACGCCAAAGGGGGCACACAATGATTGGAGGAAGCTGTATTTGTCATCGATCTGGTAAATCTGCTAAAGAAAGCAGCAGTTGCAGGCGGAGGATTGGTGTTATTTTTACCATAACGTAAAGGTAAGTATTTTAAAAAATACACATCTTTGTAAACTTTAATGAATTAAAGTGCCCCTGTTTTTAAGAGTATTATTTTACAATGGGCTTTAATTCGTTAACATTTACAATCACTTTAAAAGGCTGTCTCCTTCAGATACACGGGCACGTACATATACATTACAGGGAAATAAAGCTATTGCAAGAACAAAAGCTAAAAGTGTTTTAATGCTATTGTGTATTTATTTATATTTAAAATGCAATGATTTAAACAAAGCATATTTAATCACTAAGTAATAAAGAACAATAAAACAAAAAATCTTTATCCCAGCTAACTATGCCCCAGTTCAAGATAATGTATTTGAAACATATCCATATGATTCTTTTTGTTTTAGGTCCACTCTGCACAGATTTCATGTTGAGTATTTGCTGGCTCGTGCTGTGTTATGAACAATGAGCAAGCTGTCTGAACCTGCTAAGTATAACAGATCAGTATAAAGCTTGTTTTATAAGGGTGTTTCACAATTGGTATATAATGATAATTGCCTCATTTGATTTCCTATGCCAGCATGTTCAGAACATGAAGTTCAGACACCTGAGGTGACAATATTGCTTTTCAAAACTTATGCTTTAAGTGTATGTGGACTAAATATGCTTCAAAGCCATTCTTCTAAGGCAATCAAAAAGCAATAAAATATCCGGACATCTCAAAGGATTATTTTAGCTTAGTGCATTTCTCTGCAGAAATGTGTGTATTTAGGTCTTAAAAGTTTAATTTGCTATGTGTAATAGACACTCTTTGGAGCATGTTAAAATGTTACTTCTCCAAAAATACTATTTTTTTTTAATCCAACTAAACACTTAACCATAGATATAATTTCATCTAAATATTAAGCATACAAAATATGTATTTTATTATATTTTTTAGTAAATACAGTGTACAAAAAATAAGGAT
The DNA here is from genome assembly GCF_027579735.1 of Bombina bombina. Classification (NCBI taxonomy): domain Eukaryota; kingdom Metazoa; phylum Chordata; class Amphibia; order Anura; family Bombinatoridae; genus Bombina; species Bombina bombina. Next base: position 784,301,394 of record NC_069499.1, on the reverse strand, counting down.
AACATTTTGCATACATGCATAGCTTACATAATGCAAGCAATAACTTAAAGGGATAGTAACAAAACCTTGAAATTACAAGACAATTATGTTGTGTGTTTTTATTTTTTAAATATTTTCATTGAGGCCATACAAACATAATGACACACAAGAAGTGCACAGTTTACATGAGCATGAGGAATTTCCAGTAAAAGTAATTGTATTAATACTATTTGAAATATAAAGCATATGATTACAGTTAAGAGCATTGACAGTAAACAAATCCAACTTAACATGATGGTGCATCAAGTATTTTAACTCTTTTAATTAGAATAGGCATTGTGCTGAGCAGGGCCGGATTTACATCTCAGGTGTAGGCACAAAAACCTGAAGCGTCCCCCCCCCCCCTGCCCTGCCGCCGGCCCCCCAAAAATATTTGAAAAAACTGAGGATTTTTTTTTTTTTTTTAGGACAACTAAAAATAAAAATAACAGTGGCTTGTATGACACAAATTATGTATTTAGAAACAATCACTGGTGCGTGAGATATTTACATATGCAGCAGAAAAACAACTATTAAAGTGTTTACAGATGTAAGACAACCTATACTGAGAAGTACCTGCTATAGGTGACATTTATATTATCAATAAAACATAAACAATGTGCACCTGTGTGTGTATATATATATATATATATATACACATATATATATATATATATATATATATATATGTCAGCATTTACAATTCCCTTGAAGGATGTGCATAGACTTGCATCAGCCAATAGGATTTTTTCTACCTTAATTCAGATTGGCTGATAGAATTCTATCAGCCAATCGGAATCTAAGGGACGCCATCTTGGATGACGTCACTTAAAGGAACCTTCATTCGTCGGGTAGTCGTCGGATGAAGAGAATGCTCCGCGTTGGATGTCTTGAAGTTGGACCCGCTCCGCGTCAGATGGATGAAGATAGAAGATGCCGTCTGGATGAAGACTTCTGCCCATCTGGAGGACCACTTCGCCCGGTTGGATGAAGACTTCTGCCGCTTCCTTGAGGATGGATGTCCGGTCTTCAGAACTGTAAGTCGATCTTCAGGGGGTTAGTGTTAGTTTTTTTTAAGGGTGTATTGGGTGAGTTTTATTTTTACTTAACCATTGATCAGGCACCCCCCTTGACATGTGAAATTTTTGACTAAGTGACTAAAACTTATATGCACTTTGTGACCAAAACGTATATGCACTTTAGTCTTAAGTGTAATCAAACTTGGAAATGTTGTAAAGGTAGTAACACAGAAACACAGAAACACACAGACATAGTCATACACTGAAACACACACTCACACATAAGGATTCACATGTATACTCTCTAGCAGACACACAAAGAAACACACTCAGACACAGACACCCACACAGACACTCAGCACTTGTTTACATTGAACTGACAAGTAATGAGGTAGACTACAGTTTTGTCAAAAAATTAGATTTACAAGACAAAATATGGAGTTCTGATTCTCTTTTTGTCAAGGAAGATGCCAACTATATGATGACAATGACAACAGCATGCACTCGCTGAAAGGAAGGACCCTGAACTGTCTTAACAATAATTTAAAGGTTAAGTGGTGGATTGGTGACTTCCAGAAAGGTCTCATTAGTCTCAAAGTCTGTAGAAAGATGTGACTAATCAGTAGTAAGGTAAAATGTCCTAAAAAGGAACAGACAATGGACACACAAACTCAAACACAAACTTACACCCAAGGAAACACTCAAAGAGACAGTCTAAAAAAACACACAAAGACATACACACTTACAGACACCAACAGAAAACACCCAAAGACATACATATACACACACACACACCCACACTGAGACATCCACAAAAAACACACAAAGACATACACACACACACACACACACACCCTCACAGCGACACCCACAGAAAATGCACAGACATATGCACATACCCTCACGTAGATATCCACAGAACACGCGCAAAGACATACACACTGACCCACCCTCACAGAGGCATCCACATAAAATAGACACAGACATACATACACACACCCTCACAGAAACACCCACAGAAAATGCACAAAGAAATACGCACACACCCTCACAGAGACATACACTGAAAATTTACAAGACATACACACACACACACCCTCACAGAGACACCCACAGAAAATGCACAAAGGCATATGAACACACCCTCACAGAAACATCCACAGAAAATACACAAAGTCATACGCACATACCCTCACAGAGACACCAACAGAAAATGCGCAATGACAGACACACACACCCTCGCAGAGAGACCCACAGAAAAAAAATACATACAGACTCATAGAGACACCTACAAAAGCACAAAGACATAAACACAGACACCCACAGAAACACTTACAGGAGGTAACATTTCTGCACATTGCCATTCCCTAAATCAACAGTGTGTGATATGCATGATAAAAAAATAGCAGAAATTAAGAGATCACTTTTTAAAGAATCATGTTTATAAATGTGCAAACAAAAATACTTCTGTGAATTCAAAATTGTACATTAATGATCTGTCAGAATGTGTAGACGAAGAAAAGTATTTTGAAAGGTTGACATATGTTTGAGGGTTTTTTTCCCCAATTTCTCCAACCGAGAGCACCACTTCAAATCTGTACAAATGTTCCCATCTGTCAGCTGTACTTATGGATTTTGAAAATGCTGTACTCTATATGGTCTTGATGGAACCATAAGCTGTGGTACACAGTCTCATACCATTAGATCTGGATAAATGCAGGATTTAGGCGTGTTTGTATGTATTTCAAAATTAAGTCAGCTGTAGTGTTAACTGAGCAATGACAATTTCTCATTTTAAACACTGAGCAATCTTAGCCTGAGAGTATAACATTTTATGCAGATGTAAAAATCTTAGATGGAATGCCTCCTGGCATCTGGAAAGTCCTTGCATAAAGGGGCAGTAAGATGAAATGTAAAATATATATATATATATATATATATATATATATATATATATATATATATATATATATATATATATGAATAAAGAAAATCATTTCTGCCAAAAGGGCACTTACCATTTGTGTATTGAGGTGGATACATTTCTCATGGTTTTAAATATAGGATTTCTAAAGAATTGTCAAATAATCATTAATACACTGCTGCATATTGCTAAAAATGTGTTTATATGCACCCCTGGCCCCACCATACAACTACAACACTGAATTTACAATTCAAAATTGCCTAAAGAAATAAAAAACATTTACAAAGTAAGTCCTACCTCCTCTGCAAGTGAAAGTGATTTGCCATCTCACTCAGGCACACACTATACAAATTGAAGTGCCAAGTCTGTGCATAGCAGTTTAGTGCACTCTCAAATTCTAATGCTTTACTCCTTGTATTGACATTTCCGTGCTCAATAGTACTCTGGTGGCTGCCAAAATAAAAAAAAATTGTTTAATAATAGTTTTGCTTGCCTCATCGAACCCCTTGGCCCAGGGGGCCCTTAACAGGAGTCACCCCTTTCACCCCCTGATGGCAGCCCTGTTTTTAGGTATTTATCCTCCTCTGAATTTGAAGGTCACTACTGGACCTGTAACAGCCTGCGTTACTGAAATTATTGGAGGAATTAGAGCAGGTCTCTGAGCCACTTTTGAACCCTTGAATATAATAAAATACACGTACTGGCGGATTATCTAAACCACACCAGACAAGACGTGTTTTTTTATCACTGACCATCGCAGGGGCTGCCCTGGTGGAGATATTGTAAAAAAGTGGCAGTCCCTGTGAGTGTTAATGGAGCTTGCTGGAAAGGAAAACTTTGCTATGTAAAGCAAAGTTAGCACTGAGCTGGGAGCACACAAAAAAAGTAAATCCTGCAGCCAAGTTCATTCACATTATGCTGCTTTCTGCGTATAGCAATTGCCTATATTTTCATATGCATGTATTTTTGTATTAGGGTTATAAGTATTTTGAGTGTATTGAGAAAAGATCACCACCTTTTAGTTTGTGAGGAAAAAACTGTGAGATCTGTAGTGCAAAAATATTTATGGAATTTAGCTGGGATTAGAGAGAAAATTTCACGCCCCTTGTTAAGCCCATTTTACGAAAAAACAACAATTACACTTTGTTTTTTGCATTTATAAGTATGAATTTCTTTGTGTTTTTTGTGCATCCAGTTTACTTAAATTACAATCTATGCTATGCATATTTAATAAGATTTATTCCTGTGTAATTTACATACAAATTACAAGATTTTGATAAAATATGATTTTTGGTGAAGCATTTTGCCACGATTTGTGATGCACCTTAACAATACAAATTTCTCCTGCACATTTTTGTGTGAATTGTTAAAATATTCTCAGCTAGAATACGAGTTTGGCGTTATGAGTTAAAAAGCATCGTTATGGCCCATAACAATGCTTTTTCCCTAACACCGGTATTACAAGTCTTGTCAGAATAGCTGTACCGCACACGTTTTTGGCTGTCACGCAACGTCAGTACCGCACTTTAAGAAAAGTCCTTTTTCAATGGGACTTACATAGCGCCGGTATTACGAGTTTTGCTGTGAGGCCAAAAAGTGAGCGGTACAGCCTAAAGTGACAAGATCTGTACCGCCATCTAAAGTCAGTAGTTATGAGTTTTATGCCACAAAGTTGTAACATAAAACTCATAACTAAACTGTCACAAAGTACACTAACACCCATAAACTACCTATTAACCGCTAAACCGAGGTCCTCCTACATCGCAAATACTATAATACATTTATTTACCCCTAATCTGCCGCTCTGGACATCGCCGCCATTTCAAAAATGTTTTAACCCCTATTCTGTCACTTCCCGACATCGTCCCCACTATAATAAACCTATTAACCCCTAATCCACCGCCTTCATGCATCGCAAACACTATTTAAATATTATTAACACCTAATTTGCCGTCCGCCCTCACCGCCGCTATAATAAACCTATTAACTCCTAAACCTAACCCTAACCCTAACACCCCCCAACTTTAACATAATTAAATACAGCTAAATTAAACTTACAATTATTAACTAAATAATACCGATTTTAAACTAAATACAGACTTACCTGTAAAATAAAACCTAAGCTAGCTACAAAATAACTAATTGTTCTTTTGTAGCTAGCTTAGGTTTTATTTTTATTTCACAAGTAAGTTTGTATTTATTTTAACTAGGTAGACTAGTTAGTAAGTAGTTATTAACTATTTAATAACTACCTAGCTAAAATACAAATTTACCTGTAAAATAAAACCTTTACAATAAACCCTAACATTACAATAAAATAAAATAAATTAAATTATAAAATACATTTATCTAAATTACAAAAAAAAAAAATTAAACACTAAATTACACAAAATAAAAAACGAAATTATCAAAAATAAAAAGAATTAATCCTTAGGGTAATGGGTAGTAAAAGAGCTAAATGCCCTTTTTAGGGCAATGCCCATCCAAATGCCCTTTTCAGGGCAATGGGGAGCTTAGGTTTATTTAGATTTCCATTTGGGGGGTTTGGTTGTGTGGGTGGTGGGTTTTACTGTTGGGGGGTTGTTTGTATTTTTTTTACAGGTAAAAGAGCAGATTTATTTGGGGCAATGCCCTGCAAAAGACCCTTTTAAGGGCCATTGGCAGTTTAGTGTAGGCTATGGTTTTTTATTTTGGGGGGGCTTTTTTATTTTGATAGGGCTATTAGATTAGGAGTAATTATTTTTTATTTTTGATCATTTCATTTTTTATTTTGTGTAATTTAGTGTTAATTTTTTTTATTTTTTTTGTAATTTAATTTAATATGATTTTTATTGTTTTTTGAACAAGAAAACAATTATAAAACAATAGTCTTAAAGAGATATACAGTGTAGCAATGACAATATTGAACTGAAAATCATCAACAAAAAATAAATCAGATAGAGAAAAGTTACTTTGTCTTAAACCATCAATTATCTTTACTTTTAAGTATTGTTAGTAATCTGGAACAATTAAAATGGTAGGTTAGGTCCCTCTGCTTTCTGTTGCGCAAATTTGTAAATTGACAACTTTTCAATATGAACAAAATGAAAACATAAAGAAAAGAAAAGAGGTTAGTTAGAAATAGGGAAAAGAAGGGTAAGGGAGGGTAGGAGGGGAAGGACTTTTCAAGATCTCATCTTTTACTCTGTGTATTTTGGGTTATTATCTGATCAGTCTCGAAGAAACCTTTAATTTATGTGGGAAGAGACCTATGTCATCTACTCCCCTCTCTGGGTTCTAGCGAGTCATGCATAATCCAGTAGTACCAAACCTTCTGGAAGGTTTCTTGTGTGTCCTGCAATGCAGCCGCTTGTGCTGACATATTGTAATAATGTTTGATCTTAATTATAATTTCCCCCCATGATGGGGCTCCCTCCTTCCAACGGCGTGCAATACACACCCTTGCAGCTGTGCAGGTTATTTTAATAAATTGATTTATGTGTTTGTTAAACTCTTTAAGTCTAGTATGTAATAATGCTTGTTCCATAGAAAGTTTGATGGGGCTGTCTAAGATTGAGCTTAGAAATTGTGACAAATGATTCCATATTCTATAAGAGTGGGGGCAATCCCACCACATATGTTTGTAGGTGCCCTCGTCTTCGCACCCTCTGTAACAAAGATTGGACCCATGCCTAATGGTATGCAAGGTTATCACTGGGGTTAAATACCAACGAAAGTTGGTTTTAATACAGCTTTCAAGCATGTCTGCCCTCATTAATCCCCTTCTTGCATTATATAAAATTGCATGCCAGGTTTGCACTGGAATTTCCTTACCAAGGTCTTTTTCCCACTTACTTTGTAAAGGAGTTTTGGTGTTCCCTGTAGCATACTGGATTGCCTGGTATACTTGAGTGATCGTTTTCTTAGGTCTCGTTGGTGAGCTTCATATGATTTCTAGGGTGGTGAGAGAGTTGCTTGGGCCTACTGGTATAAAATGTTGTATATTGGAGGAGATTTGTAGATATAAAAACCAGTGAAGTTTGGTCGGGTGCAGCTTTTCTTGTAATTGTGCGTAAGTTAGCATTTGACCCCTTTCCAATAAATCTGCTATTCTATATAACCCTCTGTTTTCCCACCTTTTAATAGTTGGGGTGTGTTCTAGTTTGATTATGCATTTAAGTGGCGTTTTGATAGATTTATGTGGTAACAGTTTAAGTGTTGAGGTGAGTTTGGACCATTGCTTGATCATAAAGTCAGAGACTGGGAAAGTAGTGCGGTTCCTAACTGAGCTGTGCTTCGGGTCCCAAAGCACCAACGTTTGTGGTTCAACTTCTATAATGTCTGACTCTAGTTTTGTCCAGATGATGTCTTCCTCTAGATCCTGAAGGAGAGCTGTCTGTGCTAGTCTAGCTGCCTAATAATAGTGTTTAACGTTTGGTGCCCCGATCCCCCCCAATTTTCGATGTCTATTGAGTATATTAGATGAGATTCTGGCTTTTTTATTACCTCTTATGAAACTATTAATGCGTCTTTGAAGATCATCCAGATCTTGTGTCGGTATATTTATGGGCAAAGTGCAGAACAAATACAGGATCCGCGGTAATACTGTCATTTTGACTGCGGATAGCCTTCCAAACCAAGAAAATCCTAGTTTGCTCCAGCTACTTAAGTCTTGTTTAATGGCTTTATATATTGGGGGAAAATTGGCCTGGTATAGTTCTGATGAGCTTCTCGTTAGGTTAATCCATAAATATCTAAGGTATTGTTTAATCCATTTAAATTCAAAGTCTAATTCTATCAGCTTTTTAGTGTGATCTGTGCTATGGGCATAGCCTCACATTTCTCTAGTTTTATCTTATATCCTGAAATTTTGGAAAATGAATCAATAGTTTTATACAGATTTGGTAGTGAGAGCCAGGGCCTGGTCAAAGATAGCAAGATATCGTCCGCAAAAAGAGTAAGCTTATATTCCCTCTGTTTAATAGTTATTCATGAGATGTCTGAGGACTTTCTAATATGTTGGGCCAGGGGCTCTATGCATAATGCAAATAGTAAGGGGGACAATGGGCACCCCTGGCGGGTGTCATTAAGAAAACCAAATTTATCAGACTGATGACCCATAGCCCTAACACGCGCTGTAGGAGTTGAGTATATGTTTTTAATGGCATCTAGATATGGGCCCCCAATACCTACTCTCCTTAAGAATGCTTGCATAAAGTCCTAATCAACTCTATCAAACGCCTTCTCCGCGTCTAAAGAGAGCAGCAGAGAAGGCGTTTTTGTTTCGTGTAAATAGTCAAGTAGGGCTATCATTCTCCTAATATTGTCTGGGGCCTCTCTGTTTTTAATGAAGCCCACTTGATCAGGATGGATTAATTTGGGGAGGATGTGTTTGAGGCGGTTAGCTAAAATTTTTGTGAGGATTTTTAAGTCCTGGTTTATCAGGGAGATTAGCCTGTAGTTGCAACATAAAGTTTTATCTTTGCCTGGTTTGGGGATTACTATGATTTTGGCGTCTAACAATTCAGGGGGGGATGATATGACCCTGCATGATATGGTTGCAAAATTTAACTAGGTGGGATGTAAGGGACGTTTTAAATGTCTTGTAGTATTCACCTGGGAAGCCATCTGGGCCAGCTGCTTTCCCTGGTTTTAGATCTTTTAAAACCGAGAGCACCTCCTGGCTCGTGATATCTGCATTTAGGATGTCAAAATCTTGTTGGTTAATCGAAGACATGTCAGCCTCCTCTAAGAATTTATCTAATAGACCTTGTGTTTGTGGTGTTTTACTAACTTTCTGTCCATCGTATAGAGACCCATAGTATGCCGCAAATGTGTTGTCTATGTCTATTGGATTTGAAGTCATTTCCCCTCCCATTTTACTCAGTAGGGGGATAGAGATATCTCTAAGTTTGTTTCTGATTTTATTAGCTAGGAACCTATCAAGTTTGTTCGCATAGACAAAGTACCTAGATTGTAGCCTTAATCCTGCTCTAATCACTTGATTGTTAAGCAGTTTATCTAAGGTCTGTCTTTTTTCTTGTAGAGATTTATATGTGTTCTTGGAGCCAGTCAGTTTATGTCGCCTCTCTAAGGCTGCTATTTCCGTTTGAGGTGTAGTAAATAGTGCTTTTGCTTTGCGTTTGTGTTGTGATTTGATTTGAATTAATAAGCCCCTTAAAACCGTTGTATGTGCCGCCCACACCTGAATGGGGTTGTCTACTGATCTTTCATGATTGTGGGGTCGTATGTCCAACTCCTCATAGAGCTGGGTGGGAGTATCCCTTCCATTCTCACCGACACCACAGAGTGGTCCGACCACACACATGGTGAAATGGAGGAGGACGCAAGATTTGTTAACAGTATTTGGCTCAGGAAAATGTAATCCAACCGAAAATATTTGCGGTGCGCTAAGGAAAAAAAAGGTATGGTCTGAGGTTGTACCGTATAGGGCCTTCCAGGAGTCTGACAGATTATGACCTCCTAGGGTATTTAATATTGATTTAACTTTTCCTGCACTTCTAGCATGTTTATGGAGGTGTTGGGTTTTGGGTGATAATCTTGTTTATGCAAAAAAAGAGAATATCACCACGACCAAAACTAAAACAACTACTTTATTCAAAAAATATTTAAAAATGAATAAGGACAGCAGTATCCTTACTATAGGTTAGTTGGAGTAGAGCAAAAATATTTCAGCATGAAGCCGTAATCATAGCCTAGTATCTTGCTGACACCTGAACATTTAAAAAGCACACTCTGTTAGCTGATTGGGTATCAATGTTACTCCTCCTTAACCCCTGATTAACCATGCCATACATAGTGAGAAAGATGATGTACTAGTTAAATCACATTTAATAGCTATATTAATCTATTTCATCACACCTCCTTATATATGTGTATGTAACCGTAAACATATATCTGCAAAGTTACCTAAACACCTAGGGGTGAAATTATAAGTATATAGCTTAGCAGACTGATATACCGACTGACATTACAGATCATTTAGTGTGTAAATTGGATTAATTCTTGTTGTCAATGCTGTTATATAGTACTAAATGGAATGAGATCCCCATCTTACAAACAGTCACTAAGCTATTTGAATGTATCATTAGCAATAGGTCCTCTAAAACCGAAGCTACTTCTTAAAACCGAAATACTTCTTAAAAAGAAAAAAATTGATGATGGAAACTGTTCCTAAATAGACTGTTGATATTTAAGGATAAAAAAACTCCATTGATCCCTGTATGAGCAGAGAACACAGCCCATGCCAAAATCAAAAACATTAATGTGTAAATTGTAATGCTTTGTTCTAATGTTCCTTTGCTAGAACAATCTACAGGAAGAAATTAGATTTGACCACTTATTGGGTTGTATCTATTCCCAGCAATTAATCAAATCATATATTGAGTTCAGGCCCTCTGCGTGACTGGTCTGAACATCCAGAAGGCCTCCCTCTTGGCCAGTAACTTGTCCACATCGCCCCCTCTTTTGGGTGGTCTGACTCTCTCTATAGCACACCAACGCAATGAATTGATAGTGCCATTATGCTTTTTTTTAAAGTGCCAGACCAGAGGGGTATTGGATTTACCCCTTGTAATAGTGGACAAGTGCTCACGTATTCTGGACTTGATGTCCCTAGAGGTGAGACCTATGTATTGCACCCCACAGATGTTGCAATACAAGAGGTAAATAACCTCCATAGACATGCAGTTTAGACAGGATAGTATTCTGAATGTTTCTCCAGTAATGTGTGAGGTAAAGAACTTGGTCTTATCCAGATATTCACACGGTTTGCATTTATGGTGGCCACAAGAGTACATTGCCTAAATTGGTTAGCCATGATGAAGGTCTGTCTGGCTCTGTTTTCAGGAGAGTAGGTGACAGCATGTTTCCCAAAGTTGGGCATTTTTTGGAGCTACACCTAACCCCTGTCTTGACCAGATCCACAAGTTTATCATCTGCCTCCAAGATGTTTGTTAATTATTTACACAATTTCAGTAAACTGTTTGCTATAGTTAGTGGTGAAGTTCACCCCTTTGAATGGCTCTTCAATTTTACTTTTTTCTTCCAATAAGGAAGATCTTTGTAAACCATCAACTTTTCCTTTGGCTGTTCTTTGTTAGAGTAGCCTCTCTCTTTGAGTCTGTTTTCTAATTCTCTTGCCTCATGAGAGAAGTCACCCTCAAGTGTGCAGTTTCTCTTGAGGCGTATAAATTCACCCTTAGCAACTGCACTTGTTGTATGCTTAGGATGGCAGCTTATTCCATGTAGCAATGAATTGCCCGATATAGGCTTCCTATAGATTTTAGTTATAACAGGTTCCCCAGTAAGGATACTGCTGTCCTTATTCATTTTTAAATATTTTTTGAATAAAGAAGTTGTTTTAGTTTTGGTTGTGGTGATATTCTCTTTTTTTGCATTTACTATTTGCCATTCTTTCACCACGCCGAACTGTTGTGCCTAACCAGCCATAAATGGATTGGATGTCGAATACACACCCCTGTTTGTGACGTCACGGGACGGCCGCACAGCGGAATTGAAGGGACCGACCGGCTGAGGTGAGCGGATGGAATAGGAGTGGAACAAGGTTCCCGAAAATATCCAGGTTTACCCGCTTGAATATACCTAGAAGGAAGAAACAGCCGGAGGCCAAAGGATTCACACCGTTTACTGCCGAAGGAGGTATTTGAGGTGGGCCCGCTGCGGCTATTAGTAATTTATGGTGTATTATCTCCATAAACAGTCACCAAGCAAGTATTGGGCTAAAGGCTTATGTTATATGGTAGCTTGTCAAATTGCAAGTTTATTTAGCTTTTCATGACGCCCAGATACTCTACAGACATTTGCAGTTTGTGACACGGAGTCTACAGACACTTGCCGTTTGTGACACGGAGTTATACACTTTTGAATGGGGCTAGTGTTTTGACGACTTGTTGTTTCCTTTCTTCACTCTCATTGAGGACTGTTTGATAAATATTTTTGGTAGTTACCTCCTTGTTCTCCTTTTGCAGATAATCTTGTTTATACAGAGAAACATTAAAATCACCAGCTAGAAATATTCTGGTTGTGTTCCAGCTGGAAAGTAAGAAGGATAGCCTAGTGAAAAACTGTTCCTGTTGTTCATTCGGGGCATAGACGTTACAAAACACGATCTCCACTTCATTTAATGTGCCTCTAATGATTATATATCTACCTTCCTTATCAATAATGGTGTCAGTAGGATGAAAGTTTAAGGAGGAATGTATCAGGATAGATACTCCCCTTTTTTTTTATCCGTTGTGGAATGAAAGTGCATGGGGAACTGTCTCTCCCAATATTTTGGGACATGGCCTGACATAAAGTGGGTCTCCTGCAAAAATATTACGGTAGCTCCTATATGTTTATACTGGGATAGATGTTAGGGGTGGTCATGTGTGTTTATGATGTGAATGGGGTGTCTCTCTGTGGCCCCTGAGAGTGTGTACCTTTGGTGTAAGGTATAAATCTTACCCCGTTCTCTGGTCCCATAATTCCTGACAATGAGTTCTAACCTTCGCCAGTGTGGTATAGAGATCCATAGTCCTTGTAGGGAAGGGATTGACGGGAGGGAGGAGTGGGAAAAGAGAGAGTCTGAAAAAGAGAAAAAATCAGGTTAATAACTTTGAAACCATTGTAGATGATCCATTTAAGTAATCCTGATGTAAAAAGCACATGTTTAGCATCATCTTTTTGGTATAACATTTTTAAATCTATGGGGATCAGGAACTAGGGAGGTGCCATCAAACTCCCCTTGTAATATTATTTTTTTTGGGGGGGGAGGTGTATATGGCTTTATAACCTTAGTGGCTTAGATTACATAGACAACTTCTCAAAGACCCCTATCAACTAAGAGGTTAAACTTAAAACAATCTCACTGTAAGTAAGCAAACTAGTATCTATATAAGAAATGTACTTGTCTCATAATAACTTATCTCTGAATGTAGGAAAAATATGCAAACTTAGTACTAGGATTCACACTTCAGTATTGTTGTCCCATACTTTCCTCTGGGGTCTGTAACCTGTAAGAAAGAAAAGAAAAAAACACAGACATTTCTTAATGAGTCCTTCATCTATTTTTCTGTCTCTTTTGTGGTGTTCTAGTCCACTGTGATTTCTGGGATTTCAAGGGTGTTCGTTGTGGTTTAGGCATCTCTTTTGTCAGCGAGGGTTCTGGTTACTGGTATGGTCGGGGATTCAAGGCCTAGGGCTTCGCAGATGTCCGGAATCCCTAGAACGTCTCTGATTGTGAGGGTTTTATTGTCTTTGGTGATGTGTAGGGCAAATGGAAAGCCCCATCTGTATTGAATTTGGTTCTTTCTTAGGAGAGTAATTAAGGGCCGCAGAGAGCCTCTTCTTTGGAGTGTTTGAGTGCTCAAATCTTGATAGAAGTGGATAACATTTCCTCTGAACTTGAAAGTAGGTTGTTTGGCGGCTTCTCTGAGGATTTTATCTTTTTCTGGAAATCTTAAAAATGCCACAATAACATCTCTGGGTGGGAGGTCAGGCTTAGGTCTGGGCTTTAAGGCTCTATGAGCCCTTTCAATTTCCACCTCTGTGGAGGGGTCCATTCCGGTGATTGCACAGAACAGCAAATGTAGATAGGAAGGGAGGTCTTCATTCTTGATTGACTCTGGGATGCCTTTCAGGCGGATGTTACTTCTCCTATTTCTGTTTTCCATATCTTCAATTTTATCTAGTAGTTCTTCAACCACTTGCTGCTGCTGTGAGACCTGCTGCACTGCCATCTCTACATCTTCTACCAGATTATCATTGTTGTTTTCCAAAGTTTCTACTCTGGTACCAAGTTCAAAAATATATTTTTTAATGTCACTCAGACTCTCATTCTTAGACGTATGCATAGTGTCCATTTTGGCCCATAATTTATCAAAGCTATTCGTGATGTCCTGTTTGGAGACAAGCAAACGCAAATCTGCTCTGGTCAGAGGAGTATCATCTCCTACGTGGTCGGATGTTGATAAGGTGGGCTCTCTGTCCTCCGCCATTTCTTTGGACAGTTCCTGAGAATTATCCACTTGGGAGGGCTTGAAAAAGGAGGTCACTGGTGTGTTCTTACCTATTTTCTCTAGCTTACTCAGTCTCTTTGAGGCCATCACAGCTTCCCTACTCCTGTAGGATTTAAGGGCCTGCAGGTCTGAAGATATCTCCGATTGGGATACTTTATCTCTATAGCCCTCCTCCTCCTCTTCTGCTTGTAGAGAGATTATGAGATATTCAAGGCCGCTGTATTGCTTTTGTCCACAAGGTGGCAGTCTTGCTTTATAAACAGATTATTTCTTGAAGGGGGGAAAAAAAGACAAGATTTTAACAAGCAAACAAAATGTAGGCCTAGATCTCAGCCTCCTTTTATTTTAGCTGACTCCTATTACCAGCGTCTTACAGGACCCCAGGCCTTAAATGTATATTTTTCCTTAGTGTCCCATATCAGTCACCTTATAATTCTCTGTTATGTGACCGGATGTCCCCCTACTGTTGGGCCATATCTTTTATTTGCAGGGTTGTGGGACCTTGTTGCGCTCGTCACGAGGGTGGTATAGCTCTATAGGACCCCAATCCAGCTGATGAACATAAGCTTTCTGTCAGTGGGATCACTCTTAGTCGCAGGGCTGTGCTTTTTATGACAGTTATCCTGCATTTACTGCCCCAAAATCTTCCCTGGGGTCCCCTAGGTATCCAGCCCCCGGTATCAAATATATGTTTTACTGTGGCAGAAGGTCTGCGGTATAGCCTCTGTTAACTGAGAACCCCAAGTGTGCTTTATGCCGGGTGTCTGTTTCCCCGTTGCTACAGCATGTCCCGCACTGTGTTTGTGAGCATTACTCACTCTATAAAAGTCCCCTGCTGTGTTGAGAGCTGTATAGCGTTCTGGAGCAGCTCCGGTAACAGTATCATCAGGTTCTGGCTGGGTGTGCTGTTGCCCGGTAGTGCGCTTCGCTCCTCTGTGCTGATGTGGGGAGGAGAGGGGAAAGATAAGATGGCGGCGCTCAGCTTTAAGTGTTTCACCCGCCTGCCGCGTCCTCCCTCAATCCTCTCCCAAATGGTTCTGCCACTTCTTGCACTGCAGTATCCTGAGGGGTTAGGATTCCATATTAGTCCCCTAAATATGCTTCTTTAAGGGAGTTGTGGCCTCATACCTTGTCCTGAACTACTGAGCTCTAACTAAAAGACTCCATCTTGGAGCTCCGCTAGGCTCCGCCCCTTTTTTGTAATTTAGATGAATGTATTTTATTAATTTAATTTATTTCATTTCATTGTAATGTTAGGTTTTAGTGTAAGGCAGGTTAGGTTTTATTTCACAGGTAAGTTTGTATTTATTTTAACTAGGTAGCTAGTAAATAGTTAATAACTATTTACTAACTAGTCTACCTATTTAAAATAAATACAAACTTAGCTGTGAAAAAAACAATACAACTTTTAGTTATATTGTTGCTAGTTTAGGTTTTATTTTACAGGTAAGTATGTATTTAGTTTTAAATAGGAATTATTTAGGTAATAATTGTAACTTTAATTTAGATTTATTTTAATTATATTTAAGTTAGGGGGTGTTAGGGTTAGGGTTACGTTAGGGTTAGGGTTACGTTAGGGTTAGGTTAAGGGGTTAAAAGGTTTATTATAGCGGCGGTGTGGGTGGATGGCAGATTAGGGGTTAATAATCTTTAAATAGTGTTTGCGATACGGGAGGGTGGTGGTTTAAGGGTTAATAACTGTAATGTAAGTGGTGGCGATGTCAGGGGCAGCAGATTAGGGGTAATAGTTTTATTTATATGGCGGCGATGTTAAGGGCGGCAGATTAGTCGTTGATAGTTTTATGTAGGTGGCAGCGATGTTAGGGGTGGCAGATTAGGGGTGTTTAGAAGTGGGGTTTATGCTAGGGTGTTTAGGGTTAGGGGAGACACCCCTAGTGTTAGGTTTAAAGGTAACTGTTTCATCAGGCTTAATACAATGAAGTTTCATTGTATTAAGTCTGATGAAACATCCACTGTTTGGATAAGAAACGCGCTGCTAGTTTTTAATCATTTTAATAAAGTAAGTTTCTGTTATAACTTACCGCTTGCTGCCTATCATCTTTATCATCTTATTGTCCTAACACCTGGATTGCTAGAAGTTCCTGTATCCCTGGTATCAGTCTACTGGGTGACTGTTTGATCCCAGTTTGCCTCTGTTGCACCAAGGGAGGTGCATCATCAAATGTGAGTATTCTGTATTACCATATACTCCATCACCTTTGTTCATACAATACTAGGCCATATTGGCATTGTGTATCTGTTTGTACCCTCCACAGATTGCCTATCCAGAGGTCAGTCTGCTAGGTGACTGTTATTGATCCTAGGCCGCCTCTTCTACACCACTAGGGGTGTCTCACCAAATGTGAGGGTGATATTATACTGTTATTTGTCATCATATTTCAGAACAATATTGAGCCATGTGCCATTTCTGTTTTCTTATGTTGTTTACAGATATTTGATATTGGATCTGGGCCTTGATCCATTTACAGACAGCTGCCTTGACCTGAACCCTCTACTGTTGCTCCGTGATACTATATATTGTATATCTCTGGACTTTTATACCATCATATTGTGAATTACTGCTTGATTTATTTTATATCATTATTTATATCTATGTCTTATTGGTATAATTTTTATTAAGAACAATAGCTAGTACATTATATAATTTGATCAGCAAAGGCACCCCCTATATCATCCTCTATATACACATATGCTGCACGTGCCCAGGGTAGCAGCATTCAAACATCATGCATGCTCACTGAGTCAGTGGTGGTACACACAAATAACATCTATTCTTTTGGTCAGGTAGCATGGATGATGGAGTCATCAATTGTATGATGCATTGCACTGCTAGCATTCTGAGCATGTGTAGGTTACTGAAACCTGTAGCCTTTTTACTAAGTATTGCAAAAAAACATTTTTTATTAAAAACTGTGCACTAATACACATTTCAGTTTTGACTATCTTGTCTTTTTAAATAAATCTGTTAGAACTTTGATCAAAAAAATTATGCAATCTAAGTCATCAAGAATACTGTAAGATATTTTGCAAATTGTTTTGCTTTTGCAGAGGTAAGGTATTAAATGGACAGTAAACACATTTTAATTACATGTAAGTTTTGTTGCTATAGAATAAAAAAAATCATCCAAGTCTAAGGGGCATATTTATCAAAGCGTCAATCTCAGTGCATTCGTCGGTGTCAATACGCTCGCCAGACATCGCTGATGTGGATCCACATACGATCCCCTTATTTCTAAAAAAAAAAAATGTCAAAAGCAGGTGCGTCAAGTACAGAGCAATGAGCATCGGACTGTTGTTAACTAACAGTCATCGATGACGCGGTAATTCATGTTTTTCCCAACTTTATTTATACCATTTCATTACTGTCCATGAACAAGCACATTTGTCTACAGCGAATCTTTTATTTTTCATCTGTTAATGTCTAAGAAATAGATAGATTTATACCTCAACAAACAATATCTCATAGAAAGTTATTTTTATATGTATTTGTTATAAAAAAAAATGTTATATGATACTTTCACATAAATTAATGTATATTTGTATTTCTAGAAGTCATGATATGCTTTTATCTCATGTTTTTTTTTTTTTTATAAATTATTATTAATGCTAGAATTTGTACATATATCTTTGTACATACTTGTATATATACAGTATATATATATATATATATATATATGTGTGTGTGTGTATGTCAGAAATCTTTTGCAAACACATTTACATGTCCCTAAATTCCTATTTTTGTTCTAAACAATGTTGTCTATCATATCTCTGTGTTCATTTATACCACTATATGCATATAGTGTAAATGTATTATTATTCTAAACATGATTAATTGCGAATATAGCATGTCATCAGGGTATCATATGAATTTATTTGCAATCAATGGATATTTTAAGAGCTGGGCCAGTTTTCTCTCTGTACCTGTGTAACCCCTCCTGATTGCAATCTAGTTTTGAAAACCACCCCTACACGGGTGTTATAAAATGGGCTGGCATATAAGATGACATTTCTTACTGAAAAATAAATTCAAGAGAAGGAAGAAATACACTGAAAATAGCATGACAGTAAAGAGGTGATTTTAATTTCTGCTGTATCTGAATCCTGATAGTTTAATGTTAGGTGGGCTCTCCCATTGAGCTATCAGCTTAAGATAATATTGAATCAAACATCATTTAATTTTTAAAATCATTGTCTATTCTAAAATATTACACTGTGTGTCCTAATGTCAGCATCAATGTTTATTTTTAATACTAATTTCACATATACACACTTTTATAGTTTAAAATGTATATTTGAAACAGATTGGCTGATGTCATAAATCATGTGATTATGCATATTCCAATTAAAAGTGGTTGAAAAATTCACTAGTGTGTGGGTTGTTTAGAAGTTTGCATCAAAATTGGTGAGAAAAGTGTTGCGTTAAAAATGGTGTGAAGTGGAGGGTGAGACTTGTATTACATGGCTTAAACATGGTGCACATAGATTTTGCACAAAAAAATAAAAAGGAAGTTAGCTATATTATGTTGTGTATTTATTTCATTTTTATCTCTATATCTATTAGTGCGGCAAGCTTGGGGCAAAACTTTTCAACAAATTTGGAGAAATAATATTGTCCCCTTGCTTTGTAATGAGAGACAAATTTGTAACATAATCCATAAGTAGTCATGTATTTTTAATTTCAAACCCTATATCTACTAGTGCACCAAACATGGAGCAATAATATTGTTTGATTTAGAAAGGGTGATAGATTGTAATATAGATTCTAATTTACTTTTATTATGTAATATACTTTATTGTCTTGCAGCATCGAACATACCTGTAAGCTTTCTGTTTTTAGACTCCCATTGATTTCTATGGCATCCGCGGCCTTAAGGGTGGTGGATTGCAAACTAGGTACGCGGCGGCAGAATAGACGCGAGCGTACCTGTTAAATGTTTGATAAATTGGGAAAATGGTCAAATAGAGTCATATGTGACTTCGAAATATCTGTAATGACGCAAGCATCAATCTGCGTTGGATTGAGATCGCGGTAGCGTATATTACATCACAAATTTCAACATTTGACGATCTTGATGCTTTGATAATTACCGCAGATCAATCTCATGACAAATATGACACGGAATTCAAGCGTATTTTCAGTTGAATCTTTGATAAATATGCCCCTTAGTGTTTATAAAATTAATTAACATCCTTTTTTCTGTAATTATTTTTCAATAGCCAAACTCTACACACCATTTGCCTAAGTTGGAGGAGCCAAACTGGGTTTAAGTCTGAAGACAATCCAGGGTATATAAGATCAAATGTTGGGTAAAGTGAGCATCTTGATAAAGGCAGGGTTAGCTTCCAAAACGCGTTGTAAGATTCTGTAATGACTTATCTTGAGTAGGATTGCAACTGCCAGAGTTGTTAATGTTAGAATGTATCACTCTAAGCAACAGACTATTGTATTAGCATAGGCTGTGTTGTATCAGAGTGAGATTTTCTCAAATGACTTCCTTGGTCAATAACGTGGAATATGGCAACTTTATAATGTAGCAATACTGCTATACGTGAAAAGAAACTAAAATGAAATGGTTACTTTCACCTTTAAAGTAACAGGCAGAGTTATGGCTTTGAACTCTTTGTTAATTTTCCTGAGTACCAGTGTGAGGTCTTGTAACGTGCAGCTTCTGACAGGCTTCAGTGACTCCTTCTGTGTAGCCGGGAGATAGCGCAGTGAAACTTGAAGCCGCAGGCAGAGGCGTGACTGACTGCCGAGGAGTTCCCTTTCGGTGACGTCACACTAGCCCCGTAGCGCTGTAACGGAGGCGGCTTCCTAATGACTTATCTCCGCTTACCCAAATAGCTGAAGGTATGGGGATGCGATGGGAAAGTCCGTGTATAGTGAGACGGTAAGTTGAAATTGAACTCACTTGATAGTTTCCAGTGTAAGTCCCGGTAGATCGCAGGTTGCGAGTAACTTAAGCAGTGTGAAGATCCTCAGTAGAGAAAACAGTAAGAAGCTGCACCAATTCAGGCAGTGTAACCGACTGGAACCTGAGAGGTTGTTTAGGCAAGTTTTGCAGGCATATAACAATTCTAGTACTGTATGACGAGAAAGAGTAATAATAAACCAGCTGTAACTGGTATTTGTAATCCAATACTTGAGTATTATCTGAATTCAATATTTCCTTGAACAAGGTGCTCTTAAAAACTGAGCAAACAGCTTAGCTGTACTGAACACAATAACTAAGCACTTGTTTGGGGCGGAGACATGCCTTAAATACAGGTGTGTGAAGGTGAGCTGCAGTAGAAAGGAAAACCAGGAATGGAATCCTTACAGTTCCCCCCCTTCAAGAAAGCCGACCATGGCTGGATGCTTAGGTCTCTGTGGAAAACGTCTATGGAAGCGTGCAACCAGCCTCGTAGCATCTATGTGGTTATGGGGTTCCCAGGAGTCCTCATCAGAAGAAAAACCTTTCCATCTCACAAGATACTGAAGTTCTCCATTAGAATACCATGAATCCAGAAGATCTTGGACTTCATAGACATTACTGTCCAGGGTTACAGGATCAGGAGGAAGAAGAGGTATAAAAGGGACCTGGCCAACATAAGGTTTGAGCAATGAGACGTGGAACGTGGGGTGGATTACTAATGAATCAGGCAGGTCCAATGTGACAGCATTTTCATTTACAATACGTGTAATCCTAAACGGTCCTATGAATAAACTGGCCAGTTTTTTCTTGGGGAGGTGTAATTTAATGTTCTTTGTTGATAACCACACCAGGTCTCCTACTTTATACTTCGGAGCGGCTCTTCGTCGTAAGTCATAGTACTTTTTCTGAAATGCTTGTGCATGCTGTATATTGGTGCGTATATGCTGGAAGTTTTCGGCCAACCGTTGAATTAATTCATCAACGGAAGGCGTATCTTCTGAGGAGGAATGTTGAATACTGAATCTAGGATTGAACCCATAATTCGCGAAGAAAGGAGAGTAATTAGTAGTACTATTGATCGGTTTATTGTATGAAAACTCGGCCATGGCAAGGAAGGATGACCATTTATTTTGATGGTAAGAACAGTAGCAACGTAAATATTGTTCGAGCCATTGATTTAGCCTTTCAGTTTGGCCGTTCGTCTGGGGGTGGAAGGCTGTACTTAACCGTTGTTCTATTTGAAGAGACTTAGTGAGTGCTTTCCAAAACTTTGAGGTGAACTGGCTACCTCTGTCAGTGGTTAAATCAGTTGGTAACCCATGATATCGTACTACGTGGTTCAAGAACAAATGTGCTGTTTCTGAAGAAGTAGGTAACTTGTGGTAAGAAATAAAATGGGCCATTTTAGTGAAGTGATCTGTTACAACCAAAATGGTTGTGAGTCCAGAGCTTGGTGGTAAGTCTACTATGAAATCCATACCTAAGTGAGCCCAAGGTGATGTGGGTATATCCAAAGGCATAAGATGACCATATGGAGGTTGTCTCTCAGGTTTGGATACTATACAACTGTTACACTGCTGAAGGTATTCCCTGATAGTGCTTTCCATAGATGGCCACCAATATGTTCTGGTTATTAGCTCCTTGGTGCGTCTGATTCCTGCATGACCTAATAAAGGTGGGTCATGGTGTTCCTTAATGATCTGTGCTCTAAGTTTTTCTGGAACATATAACTTAGAGCCATGGTAATAAAAGCCATCTTTCCTAATCAGAGAGTTCAATGGGGTACGTTTCTCTGAAACTAAGGCAGCTTCATAGTCTTGGACTGAGATAGAAAGTAGAGCCAGGAATCTTGAGGGTGGCAAAATACAGCTAGGTGGTTGTTGCTGAATGGGTCTTTGGTCTCTACGGGACAGGGCATCTGCTTTTCCGTTTTTTGATCCTGGTCTGTACATGATTTGGAAATCAAAGCGACTAAAGAAGAGGCTCCATCTTACCTGTCTGGCAGATAGAGTTTTGTTGTTTTGTAGGAATTTGAGGTTTTAGTGGTCGGTATAAATAATGATGGGACTGGAGGTACTTTCTAAAAGATGTCTCCAGAATTCCAATGCTCTTTTAATAGCCAGTAATTCTTTATCTCCTATGGAGTAATTCATCTATGCTGATGACATAATCTTGGAATAGAACCCAATAGGGAATAGAGGGTCTTTAATTGTTTTGCGTTGTGAGAGGACTGCACCGAGTGCATAGTCTGATGAATCGACTTCTAGAATGTACTGAAGGTCGGGATCAGGGTACTTTAAAATAGGAGCGGAAGAGAAAGATTCCTTTAGGAAACTGAAAGCATCAGCAGCTTCTTTTGACCAACGGAAAATACAATTAGGACTGGTAAGCTTCGTAAGTGGCTTGGAAATTCTAGAAAAATTGCGAATGAATTTCCTATAATAATTACTGAAACCAAGGAATTTTTGGAGGTCCTTTCTCGTGAGAGGAGTAGGCCAAGATTTTACTGCATCAACTTTGCCCTCTTGCATCTGAATGCCCTCGGGACTGATGGAATAACCAAGGAAATCTATAGTCCTAGTGTGAAAGATGCATTTTTCCAGTTTGGCGTAAAGTCGTGGACCTGGAGACGTGACAGAACCCAACTAACATGTTTTATGTGGTCAGTTGTATTTGAGGAATAAATTAAGATGTCATCTAGGTAAACTATGACACAGATATTGAGTAGATCGTGGAAGATATCATTTACGAAAAACTGGAAAGTAGCAGGTGCATTAGTGAGGCCGAAAGGCATAACCAAGTATTCATACAGCCCATATCTGGTTCTGAAAGCAGTGAGCCATTCATCACCCTCTCTGATGCATACGAGATTGTATGCTCCCCTAAGATCCAGCTTAGTGTATATGGTAGCATCCGTAGTCTCTCGATGAGTTCGGGAATGAGTGGGAGCGGATGTCGTTTTTTGATGGTGATCTTGTTTAGTTGTCTGAAGTCGATGATAGGGCGTAAGGACTGATCCTTGTTCCAGACAAAAAACATTCCAGCTCCAGCGGGAGAGACAGATGGCCGAATAAAACCTTTCTTCAAGTTCTCATCTAAATAAGTTTTAAGGTAGTCCAGCTCAGATTGACAGAGCGGATATAAGTGCCCTATATGTGGGGATGTACCTGGTTTTAATTCTATAGGACAGTCATAAGGACGATGAGGGGGAAGTGTTTCCGCCTCCTTTTTACTAAAGACCTCCGAGAAGTGAGTATATTCAAGGGGAACATCAGACTCAGATGTGGGGGTCAGAGAAAGTAACGACTGCCTAAGACATGTTTGTTGGCAATACCGTGAATTCAACTGTATTTGGAGAGATTTCCAAGAGATCTGAGGTTCGTGTAGTTGCAGCCAAGATAAACCAAGAACTATTGGAAATAAAGGGGATGTAATAACATCAAAAGAGAGATGTTCATGGTGATTTTTTAAGGTAGTAACTGAAAGTGGGATAGTGTGGTGTGTAATAGGCCCGGATGATATCTCTGAGCCATCAACAACACAAAGTGAAATTGGAGACAACTTTTTTATCAGAGGTATTTTATTGATAGACACTAGAGAGCTGTCAATGTAGTTCCCTTGAGCTCCAGTGTCCACGATGGCTGGAATGGTCATCTGCTTACTTGCCCACTGTAATGACAAAAGTAGAGAACAGTGAAGAGGATTGTTACGTACTATCTGAGAGATAAAGTTAGTGTTGCACTTACTGTTCTTTTTCTGGGGTATAGAAGGGCAATCCTTGACACTATGGGAAGCGGCACCACAGTGCATACAAAGACCCCTGGTCTTCCTTCTTAACCGTTCCTCTGGAGAAATGGGACCCCTGAAGACACTTATGTCCATGGCTTCAGCTCCGCCAGAACTAGGACTGTTTGACCTGCGAATGAGTGGACAAGGAGTGGACACCTTTTTGTACGCCTGATCTGCGTATGGCCGTTCTGATCTTCTCTCTCTCAATCTTCTATCGATTTGGCTACTTAGCCTCATAAGAGCTTCAAGGGTCTCTGGCAACTCGGTTCTTGCTAATTCGTCCTTGACTGCATCAGAAAGGCCAAGCCTGTATTGATTTCTGAGGGCTATGGCATTCCATTGAGAGTCGATTGAATATTGTTTGAACTCTGTTATATAATGTTCGACGGGTCTGGATCCTTGTTTTAATTTCCTCATTTTGCTCTCAGCAGTAATCTGCAGGTTGGCATCGTTATACAGTTCATCCATAACATCAAGAAATGATGAGAAGGATGACAGAACCGGATTGTTACTCTCAAATAGAGTGTCAGCCCATATTCGGGGTTCTCCCCTTAGGTAACTAATCATAGTGAGAACTTTTACCCTATCATTGGGATAGGTCTTGGGTTTGAGACTGAAGTTGAGGAGGCAAGCATTTTTGAAATGACGATATTGGTTTCTGTCTCCATGGAAGAAATCTGGTGGAGCAACAAAAGGTTCAGGAGAGGTCTCATGAGATGTCTGTTTAGGAGTGATGGTGTCTTTTATGACTTTTCTCAAAGTCTCATTCTCCAATTGTAACTCTCTTAGTCCTTGACTGAGTTGGTCTACTCTTTGGGACAAGTTGAAAACAATTTGGGGGAGCTCGGCTGGATCCATAATATGGCTTAGTTATACTGTAAGATTCTGTAATGACTTATCTTGAGTAGGATCGCAGCTGCCAGAGTTGTTAATGTTAGAATGTATCACTCTAAGCAACAGACTATTGTATTAGCATAGGCTGTGTTGTATCAGAGTGAGATTTTCTCAAATGACTTCCTTGGTCAATAATGTGGAATATGGCAACTTTATAATGTAGCAATACTGCTATACGTGAAAAGAAACTAAAATGAAATGGTTACTTTCACCTTTAATGTAACAGGCAGAGTTATGGCTTTGAACTCTTTGTTAATTTTCCTGAGTACCAGTGTGAGGTCTTGTAACGTGCAGCTTCTGACAGGCTTCAGTGACTCCTTCTGTGTAGCCGGGAGATAGCGCAGTGAAACTTGAAGCCGCAGGCAGAGGCGTGACTGACTGCCGGGGAGTTCCCTTTCGGTGACGTCACACTAGCCCCGTAGCGCTGTAACGGAGGCGGCTTCCTAATGACTTATCTCCGCTTACCCAAATAGCTGAAGGTATGGGGATGCGATGGGAAAGTCCGTGTATAGTGAGACGGTAAGTTGAAATTGAACTCACTTGATAGTTTCCAGTGTAAGTCCCGGTAGATCACAGGTTGCGAGTAACTTAAGCAGTGTGAAGATCCTCAGTAGAAAAAACAGTAAGAAGCTGCACCAATTCAGGCAGTGTAACCGACTGGAACCTGAGAGGTTGTTTAGGCAAGTTTTGCAGGTATATAACAATTCTAGTACTGTATGACGAGAAAGAGTAATAATAAACCAGCTGTAACTGGTATTTGTAATCCAATACTTGAGTATTATCTGAATTCAATATTTCCTTGAACAAGGTGCTCTTAAAAACTGAGCAAACAGCTTAGCTGTACTGAACACAATAACTAAGCACTTGTTTGGGGCGGAGACATGCCTTAAATACAGGTGTGTGAAAGTGAGCTGCAGTAGTAAGGAAAACCAGGAATGGAATCCTTACACGCGTAGATTTGCTTACCCGCAGAAACAAGAGAAGTGGTTAGTCACTAAGAGCAGAACGGGAGCAACAAACACGTTGTGATATTACAAGTGTTCCATGCTTATCAATATAACCTGTTGTGGCGCTCTTAACACACTGATTTGAGATACACTTCCATCACTCAACTGTCACAACTTTGTATTCCATTACCAGGAGGTTTACAGAGCTGAACAGGTTAATCCATCACTTTGTTCAAATTACGAGTTAATAGGGTTTGGAAAATCCTGTTGTGGCGCTCTTACTCACTTTGTGACCTGGGTCGTCAGCCACTAGATGTATAAGACACTATAGCGGAATAATATCCACTTTGAACAAAACAGAAACAATAAATATTTTTTCATGAATAATTGGAGTTTGGTTTCAACAAATACTTTAACCAACTAACTGGATTGGACCGAAGAACCAATTAAAAAGACGAACAAAGGTCACGTAATCGGAAAAGTCTGTACACTGTAACATAACGGTGCTCTCAGAATATTAAGCGTCTTCCCATACAGTGCATCTCAGAGAGTTCCTCTAACTGACAAAGACGATGAGGTCAGAAACCTAGCGTCACCGGACTCAAGGGTAAAGGTACTATTACAGCCATGCATACATTTGCTGGATCCACATTTATTATCATTCAGCCTGGTAACTCACTGATCTGCCTCAAGACATTTGTGGCACGATCCAATACAGAGTTACTCCATTTCCTTTTTTGGCCATTTTTATTGTGAAAATATTGTCATGTTTTAATTTACATTTTTTGTTTTTTATTTAGATACTGGCATCTGATGCTTTTGTATATATACTAGAGTCACCACTAATAAATTTGTTCTAATTATAAGTATAACAAGTATATAATTGTTTACTATTTTTGTATAAATTGGTGGTTTAGACAAACTAATTCATATATCGTTGGAGACAGTTAGCTCTGTCTGGAGCGCATCCCCCTTTTTTCTTTGCATTTACCTTTTGTGTTTCACATTTTTTAGAGATCTGGGTTTTTTTGCTAATACTCACCTAGATTACAAGTTTTGCGTTTGTGTTTTAATGCTGAAAAAATGGCCATTTCAGCGTTAAAACAGCAACGCAGCCATTATGAGTCTCGTCGGTATAGCTGTACCGCAAGCCTTTTAGCCTGTAAAGCAACGTCAGACCCGCACTCAAAAAAATTATGTTTTTTCATGGGATTTCCATAGCACTGCCATTACGAGTTTTGCGGTGAGGCTAAAAAGCTTGCGTTACATCCTATAACGACAAGTTCCATACCGCCATCTGAGACCAGTAGTTATGAGTTTTACGCAACAAAACTGTTACATAAAACTTATAACTAAAGTGTTACAAATGTACACTAACACTCATAAACTATCTATTAACCCCTATTCTGCCGCCCTCCCGCATCACAAAAAACTATATTAAAGTTATTAACCCTAATCTGCCAGCCCTGACATCGCCGCCACTAAAAAAATTATTAACCCCTATTCCACCGCCCCCCCCCAAATAAAAAAACCTAGCCTACAATAAACTACCAATAGCCCTTAAAAGGGTAATTTGTAGGGCATTGCCCTAAAGAAATCAGCTCTTTTCCCTGTAAAAAAATACAAAGACCCCCCAACATTAAAACCCACCACCCAAAGAACCCCCCAAAATAAAAAACCTAACTCTTAAAAAAAACTAATCTACCCATTGCCCTGAAAAGGGAATTTGTATGGGCATTGTTCAGCTCTTTTTCTTGTCCTTAAAAGGGCATTCAGCTTTTTTTCAAATAGACCAAACCCTAATCTAAATAAAAAACACCCAAAAAAACTTTTATAAAACCTAACACTAACCCCTCTTTAGGTACACACAGTTGCTGAAGTCCCACTTGAACGATCGTCATCCCAGCAGTTCCATCATCAGCCAGGCAGCTCCATCTTCCTCCAGGTGAATCCATCTTCACCCATAGCGGGACCAGCATCTTCTTCAACCCTGCGGAGGCAGAGAGGTCAATGCACGGAGGTCCAAGGCGTAGGTCCAGGCGGAAGTTCATCGATCCGATGATGAGGTCCTCTTCATGCGATCATCCGCCGCACACTGAGGATTCAAATGCAAGGTACCCCTTTTAAACTGGGAGTACCATTGCATTCCTATTGTCTCAAAAATGTAAATCAGCCAATAGAAATTAGGGATGCTAAAATTCTATTGGCTGTTCAAATCAGCCAATATGATTTAAGCAGCTCTTAATCCTATTGGCTGATTCTTTTTTTTTTAAACAAGGTATTAGAATAGGAATATTTTTTATTGTTTTGGATAATTTCGTTTGTTATTTTTTGTAATGGTAGTTTTTTTTATTTGTTGTAATTTTAGTGTTTTTTATTTTTATAATGGTAGGTTTTTTTATTTTTGTAAGGCAGCTTATTTTTTATTTCACAGGTAGGTTTGTATTTATTTTAACTAGGTAGTTAGTAAATAGTTAATAAAGATTTACTAACTAGTAAATACCTAGTTTAAATAAATACAAACTTACCTGTGAAATAAAAATAAAAATTAAGCTAGCTACAATAGTTATATTGTAGATAGCTTAGGTTTTATTTCCCAGGTAAGTATGTATTTAGTTTTAAATAGGTATTATTTAGTTAATAATTGTAACTTTAATTTAGCTCTATTTGAATTATGTTAAAGTTAAGGGGTGTTAGGTTTAGGGTTACAGTAAGGGTTAGGTTTAAAGTTACGGTTAGGGTTCGGTTTAGGGTTAATATAGTTTAATTTAGGTTGTTGCGATGTGGGGGGTTGGCGGTTTAGGGGTTAATAGGTTTATTTAGTGGTAGTGATGTGGGAGGCCAGAGGGGGGTTTAGGGGTTAATAACTTTATTTAGTGGCGGCGGAATAGGGGTTAATATCTTTAGTATGTTGGGGTGCGGGGGAATAGGGGTTAATAACTTTAGTATAATGGCGGCGATATTGGGAGCGGCAGATTAGGGGTTAATAGATTTATTTAGGTGGCGGCGATATCGGGAGCGGCAGATTAGGGGTTAATAACATTATGTAGGTGTCAGCGATGTCAGGGACGGCAGATTAGGGGTGTTTAGACGTGGGGTTTATGTTAGGGTGTTAGGTTTAAACAAAACTTTTTTTTCCCTATAGACATTAATGGAGCTGCTTTACAGAGCTTTTTATTCCGCGATCACAGGTGTTAGTTTTTTTTCTAGCACTCTCTCCCCATTGATGTCTATGGGTAAAGCGTGCACAAGCACGTCAAAGCAGCTCTTGTATTTTGTGCAGTATGGAGCTCAACGCACAAGGCGGCGTTTCAAAAACATGTAATAGCAGTGCTATGAAGGGTGAAATAACGCAACTTTTGTTGCGTTCGTTTCTCACCCTCTATAGCACTAAACTTGTAAGCTAGGTGACTGTCACTGGAATTCCGCAGCATATTTGTGGCGAGCCTGATTCGCCGTAGTTATCAAACCCTACAAACCGGCAAAAGTAGAATATAGTGTCTCAGTCCGACACAGATCGATGGTTACGTCAATACAGATGTTCCGGAAGCAAGTTCGGCACTATCTGACTACTTTTGCTAGTTATCAAATAACTAGCAGGTACGCTCAGCATTATTCCGGCCCAGCTTACCTGGTTCTCAATCCGCCACCCTGGAGGCCGCGGATGCCATAGGAATCAATGGGAGTCTGACAGCAGCGAAAGTTCATGTTCGCTGCTGCCCGATATCCCATTGATTCCTATGGGAAATGCTAACACCCTAACATGTACCCAAGTGTAAACACCCCTAATCTGCCCCCTTACACTGCTGCCACCTAAATAAAAGTTATTAACCCCTAAACCGCCGCTCCCGAACCCTGCCGCAACTAAATAAATTGTTTAACCCCTAAACCGCCGCTCCCGGAGCCCACCGCCACCTACCTTATATTTATTAACCCCTAATCTGCCCCCCTACACCGCTGCCACCTACATTATACTTATTAACCCCTAAATCTAAATCTAAGTCTAACCCTAACACCCCCCTAACTTAAATATAATTTAAATACATCTAAATAAAATTCCTATAATTAACTAAATAATTCCTATTTAAAACTAAATACTTACCTATAAAATAAACCCTAAGCTAGCTACAATATAACTAATAGTTACATTGTATCTAGCTTAGGGTTTATTTTTATTTTACAGGCAAGTTTGTATTTATTTTAACTAGGTACAATAGTTATTATATAGTTATTAACTATTTAATAACTACCTAGTTATAATAAATGCAAATTTACTGGTAAAATGAATTCTAACCTAAGTTACAATTACACTTAACACTACACTACAATTAAATTAATTAAATAAATTAACTACAATGAAATACAATTAATTAAAATGAACTAAAATTAACTAAAGTAGAAAAAAAACCCCACTAAATTACAGAAAATAAAAAAATAATGACAAGATTTTTAAACTAATTATACCTAATCTAATCCCCCTAATAAAATAAAAAGCCCCCCAAAATAATAAAAATCCCTACCCTATACTAAATTACAAATAGCCCTTACAAAAGGGCTTTTTGCGGGGCATTGCCCCAAAGTAATCAGCTCTTTTACCTGTAAAAAAAATTACA
The DNA here is from genome assembly GCF_027579735.1 of Bombina bombina. NCBI lineage: Eukaryota > Metazoa > Chordata > Amphibia > Anura > Bombinatoridae > Bombina > Bombina bombina. The sequence goes on along the minus strand of NC_069499.1, from coordinate 784,271,233 downwards.
ATACCCCCCCAACAATACAACCCACCACCCACACATCCAACCCTACTCTAAAACCCACCCAATCCCCCCTTAATAAAACCTAACACTAACCCCTTGAAAATCACCCTACCTTGAGAAGTCTTCACCGAACCAGGCCTAAGTCCTCAACGAAGCCGGGCAAAGTCTTCATCCAACCGGGCAGAAGAGGTCCTCTAGACGGGCAGAAGGCTTCATCCAGACGGCATCTTCTATCTTCATCCATCCGACGAGGAGCGGCTCCATCTTGAAGACATCCAGACCGACGACTCCCTGACGAATGATGGTTCCTTTAAATGACGTCATCCCTTGAATTTCGATTGGCTGATAGAATTATATCAGCCAATCAGAATTAAGGTAGGAACAATCCTATTGGCTGATGCAATCAGTCAATAGGATTGAGATCGCATTCTATTGGCTGATTGGAATAGCCAATAGAATGTGAGCTCAATCCTATTGGCTGATTGGATCAGCCAATAGGATTGAACTTCAATCCTATTGGCTGATTGCATCAGCCAATAAGATTTTTCCTACCTTAATTCCGATTGGCTGATAGAATTCTATCAGCCAATCGGAATTCAAGGGACGCCATCTTGGATGGCATCATTTAAAGGAACCGTCATTCGTCGGGTAGTCGTCGGTCTGGATGGATGCTCAGCGTTGGATGTCTTCAAGATGGAGCCGCTCCTCGTCCAATGCATGAAGATAGAAGATGCCGCCTGGATGAAGACTTCTGCCCGTCTATAGGACCTCTTCTGCCCGGATAGGATGAAGACTTCTGGCCATCTGGAGGACCACTTCTGCCGGCTTTGTGGAGGACTTCTTCCCGGTTGGGTGAAGATGTCTCAAGGTAGGGTGATCTTCAAGGGGTTAGGGTTAGGTTTTATTAAGGGGGGATTGGGTGGGTTTTAGAGTAGGGTTGGGTGTGTGGGTGGTAATGTTGGGGGGGTATTGTAATTTTCTTTACAGGTAAAAGAGCTGATTACTTTGGGGCAATGCCCTGCAAAAATCCCTTTTAAGGGCTATTTGTAATTTAGTATAGGGTAGGGATTTTTATTATTTTGGGGGGCTTTTTTATTTTATTAGGGGGATTAGATTAGGTGTAATTAGTTTAAAAATCTTGTAATTATTTTTTATTTTCTGTAATTTAGTGGGTTTTTTTTGTACTTTAGTTAATTTAATTTAATTGTACTTAATTGTAGTTAATTTATTTAATTAATTCATTTAAATATAGTGTAGTGTTAGGTGTAATTGTAACTTAGGTTAGGATTTATTTTACAGGTAAATTTGTATTTATTTTAACTAGGTAGCTATTAAATAGTTAATATCTATTTAATAACTATTGTACCTAGTTAAAATAAATACAAAGTTGCCTGTAAAATAAAAATAAACCCTAAGCTAGCTACAATCTAACTATTAGTTATATTGTAGCTATCTTATGGTTTATTTTACGGGTAAGTATTTAGTTTTAAATAGGAATAATTTAGTTAATTATAGGAATAATTTATTTCAATTTATTTAAATTATATTTAAGTTAGGGGGTGTTAGGGTTAGTGTTAGACTTAGGTTTAGGGGTTAATACATTTAATATAGTGGCGGCAGTGTAAGGGGTGCAGATTTGGGGTTAATAAATATAATGTAAGTGGCGGTGGGCTCCGGGAGTGGCAGTTTAGTGGTTAATACATTTATTAGAGTTGCAGTGGGCTCCGGGAGCGGCGGTTTAGGGGTTAATAACTTTATTTAGGTGCGGCGGGGTCCGGGAGTGGCGGTATAGGGGGTAAAACAGTATAGTATAGTGTGGGTGTTTAGTGACAGGGTAGCAAGAAAGCTGCGAATAAGCCGAAGAGCAGCAAGATCGATGACTGTATAGTTAACAACAGTCTGCTGCTCATCACTCTGTACTTGGTGCGCAGCTTTTGACAGCTTTCTTGATTATTTTGGAGAACGTATTCAGGTCCGCGGCAGTGATGTTAGGCGATCTTAGGCGAGCGTATTGGTGCCGGGGAATGCAAGAAAGTAAACGGCTTGATAACTAGAGGCCTAAGTCTGAAGACACAAATATCATAATCATAATACAATTGACACTGTTCAGTTTTTCTGGTAAAGTGTAACCGCTTAGTCACTTTAACAACAGTTTATATCTCCGGATACGCATGAATATTCACTGATAATACAGACCTCTTGAGTAACAGAATAAATGCAAAAAAATACAAAACGTAACAATTCACTCATAGTTCTGAGGAATTTCGCCTGTATCAAATGCTAGTTACTTTTTGCAGCTGTGGAGTCCTTACTCCTCCTCCATCGCACATGACCGCCTTCTACTGCTGTAATGCCTCCCACCGCTCACACACAGAGAGCCCTATGAAAAACTCTGATGAACTGGAACACATAGGAAACAAGAAAAAATACAGACTGGCTCCTTCCTTAGTAAAAGAGATGGGTTCTTTATTGAATCATTAAAAACAGCAATACGAACAGACTACACAGCAAGTAAGCAAATGCTAAACAAAGTGCAAACTGCTATCTATAAAGGCTCACAAAAAGCTACGACCGAGGAGCTGTATGACGTCTGACTGGCTCCTTTACTACGGAAGGAGCCAGTCTGGATTTTATCATAATCATAATGTTAGTAAAAAAATAATGAATTACGTTTTTTTTTTGCAGTTTTTATAAGTGAGAGCCAATTAGGGACAGATAGGTAGCATGTTATAGCCTTGATAAGTCATTATCGTGCATTTTAAGTTCTGAGAATTGGAAATTGCTTAGTTTTCAGATATAAATTACATGAAGAGTGAGCAAAATAAATAATAAAAATAAACTGCAAAGTTGTTTCATTATCCATAACTAAACACTAGCAGAAAGTGAGTCATCCTACCCCCCTTGTTAGTCTTGCGCCAAATGATAATCACACACAAATTATTCAGACATACCTTAGCAGACACAGGCCTTGTCTGAATAACTTATGTGCACTTTAATGTTGTTATATTTTGATCACAGTGGTATCCATCTGGAGTAAAACTGTAGCCCTTGAACCTTTTTTGTGACAGTAATTGTGGTAATTAATTCTGTGAGAATGTATGTGTTAAGACCAACTATTACCCACATTTGTGGGGCTCACCTAATCATAGTTGTAATTATTACAAGGATCTTTCTTACTAGCAGAGTGTGCTACAATGGGCTTTTAGTTGGAGGCCATTAACCCTGATGAAATGGACTAGTGTGTTTGTGAATATTGAAATTTGACCCACTTGTATGGAATATTCATGGATATTCTCAGACACCTCAGCAGTCCTGGTATGCTTTTTACTCAATAAACTTTTTTAAATGTTTTTTTTAATGAGGATACGTGTACACCCATTTTTAAAGTGAATGTAAATTTTGATGTTTTCATCCACTTGACTGCAAAGAGCTCCAAAGCACATATACGTATATACATGTGTTTAGATATGTATTGATGTGTTTATATGTGTATCTATGTTTCTAAATACATATATATACATATAAAAAATACATATGTACACACACATAAATACAGTATATATCTATACTATAATCGCGTTTGTAACGTGTCCGTCGCCATCACCGGTTGCGCACAAATCCTCAAAGGAATGTTGGCTGCGCAAGGCAGCCAAAAGAATGTTGGCTGCACGGGCAGCCAAAATAATCCACCTGGATGCAGTGTAGGGAAATGAAGCATTAAGAAAAAAAACACTCTGCACGAAATAACAAAAACGCATGTAACCGCCCGCATGAAATAACAAAAAACCTAACTGCTGGCATGAGATAATAAAAAAACCTAACCGCCAAAACGAAGTATAAACACAAAAAAAAACAACCGCCCATACAAAGTATTAACAAAAAAACCTAAGCGCCTGCTAGAAATATTAACAAACACCTAATCCACCAAGCCCCACATCCCAAATAATAAAGTAATTAACCCCTAATCCACAAATTAAACAACGCAAATAACATAACTAAAATATAAACCTCTAAACCACCAACCCCCCACATCGCAATAAACCTAATAAACCTATTAACCCCTAAACCGCCAACCCCCACATCACAATAAACCTAATTAACCTATTAACCCCTAAACCGCCAACCCCATATCAATATAAACCTAATTAACCTATTAACCGCTAAACCCGCCAAACCCCACATCTCAATAAATCTAATTAACCTATTAACTCCTATTAACTCCTAAACCACCAACCCACCACAACGCAAATAACTAATTTAATTACTAAGCCCCTAACCTTACAACCCCCTTTAAAATAAAAACACAACATTAATTTAAAAATAAAACCTAACATTAAATTATATAAAAAAATAATCTAAAATTACAAAAAGCAAAAAAGTCTAAAATTACAGAAAAATCACATCGGGGAAAACCGCTCCACACCTCTGCCGCCTTCGCTCTAGATAAAAATAGAAGATGATGGTGCCGCCTGGAAGAAGACCTTCACTGCCGGACTTCAGGAACGGTGAGTACCTATTTGGGGCTTAGTCTTAGGCTTTTTTATTATTTTTTGGGGTGGCTTTTTTTTTAGATAAGGGTTTTTTGGGCTGTAAAAGAGCTGATTGTAAAAGAGTAAAAAAACTGAATGTCCTTTTAAGGGCAATGCCCATACAAATGCCCCTTTAGGGGCAATGGGTAGCTTAGGTATTTTTAGACTTATTATTTTTTATTTTGGGGGTTTGGTTGGGTGGGGGGTTTTACTGTTATGGGTACTTTGCAATTTTTGTATGTAAAAGAGCTGATTTCTTTAGGGCAATGCACTACAAAAGGCTATTGGTAGTTTATTGATAGATTAGTGGGTGTTTTTATTTGGGGCAATTATTTATAGGGGTATTAGTTTAGGTTTATTTTTTTTTATTTTGGATAGCTTTGTTTATTTTTTTTCTGTAATTTTACATTTTTTATTTTTTGTAATATATATATAATATAATATATATATACCAGAACATACAGATACATATTTAGACAAGTATCTGTATGTATCTCTATGTTAAAGTCCTTTGCTGTCCTTTTTTCTTTCTAACACCTGAGATCTCATATCTTTGAGCCCTTATGACATTTTTTTGCAATTTTTTAAAATCATTTTTATTAGTGTAATTATGAGTGTAACTGTACTTTGAAATGTATTTTCAATGTATTTTGTGACACTTTTTTGACTTGCGTCATAGTTAACCAGAGATCTGAAGTCACGGTAATAATACTAGTGTGAATTGCGATTGCACTCACGTGTTTGCTTTTACTTTCATCTTGTAATGTAAGAGGAATTTAACTTGCACGCAAACGGCCACTAAAACCAATTACTCATGCACAAACGATAGTGCTCCACTTGTAATATAGCCCATAATCTTGTAAGGCAAATTCTTACACCTTATTTAATTTTTGAGCCATTTTTAGCAGAGGGAACAGAGAAGGGCCAGATGATGCAGATAGCCCAACCCCGCTGTAGCAATGTCACTATTTGCAGGGATAGATTGGCCCCTAAAGGTGGAGGCCCAGTCTCAATTGAGACCTGTGAAACCACTGTAATTATGCACCTGCCAACTGGTACAATATTAAAGCTGTAATGTTAATGAAATGTGATCTTGTATTTACTGACATTGTGCTTTAGTACTTTTGTCATTTACCCTTCATACTAACCTGTGAGTGTTGCCTTTGCAGTTATTAGTATCAATGCTAATGCAAGAGCTAGGTTTTTTGGGCTAGAATTAGAGATTGTTAGGATTGTTTTAGGGCTTGGACTAAGGTTAGGGTTTTGGTTAAAACTGGATTTAGTGTTATTACTGTGTTTATATCTCGTTGGGGCTTTAAGGGGCACCCTGCCTACTGTATCACCTGTATCATTCATATGTAAATTAATATCCTGCTGTCACATTATTTTCATGCTGCATTATATCAACCATAGTGCCATCCCAGCTGTGATATTTATATTGCATGTGAAAATACCTTGTGGAACTATTTTGACACACCTTCTATATATAAGCACTGATTGTAAGTAGGTTAGTTTACAGATGATTAGCATAGCAGAACAGAGACAGAAGAGAAAAAAAGCAATTTGAAATGGTTTTCTTTAAAGGGACACTCAGGTTAAATTACATTTTCATGATTCAGATACAGCATGTAATTTTAAACAACTTTCCAATTTACTTCCATTAAAAAAAAATGTGCACAGTCTTTTATATTTACAATTTTTGAGTCACCAGATCCTACTGAGCATGTGCAAGAATTCACAGACTATACGTATATGCATTTATGATTGGCTGATTGCTATCACATGGTACAAGGGGAGTGGAAATATACATAAATTTGAAATTTGTTATAAAAAAATCTACTACTCATTTGAAGTTCAGACTAAGTGCTATTGCATTGTCTTGTTATCTTGCATTTGTTGATTATGCAAATCTAATGATAGTGTAGTGACCCCTAGTGGGAATGGAACGTATTAAGGGCTGTGGCCTGGCAAGGATAGGAATGTAAAGAGAAAGATGGAGCTGCAACAATGTTGCAGCTTAAGGGGAGTGACTCACCTCAGGGTTTAAGAACTGATGTTCTGGAAGATTCTGCCTCTTTCCTCCGGTTTTCTGTTAGAAGTTGGAGCTGTCTGAGTTGCTGTCATTATGAATCGTGCCAGGCGAGTATCTGTTCCCCCCAAGAGGTTCAGGGATGGGTCGCCAGGTGGTAGTAGGGCTCCTGCAAAGGAGAAAAGAGTGAATATTGTGGAGAATCCCCTTCCCTCACAGGAGGATATGATACCATGTGGGCAGGGTTCTAAGGCCCCCTCTCTAGCTCCCCCAGGCTCTCCATCCTTGTATGAGGAAGCAGAGTCGAGTGGTGGTGAGACTGAGGTGGGGGAGGTAGTGATTATGCAAGAGGGGCAGTGATTATGCAAGAGGAGGGAGAGTCTGAGCAGGCCTCGGGCCCTGGGCCTAGTGGTGCAGGGCTGGAGGCCTCTCTAGTGTCCCAAATGGTGAGCAGTGCTTTGGTGCTGGGCATGCAGGCATTGCTAGCCAAGGCAGCAGCAGGAGTTATGTCCCTCTTGCAGGCCTTGGTGGCGGCAGTCGTGCCTGGGGGTTCCGCAGGCTCCGGGCCCGTTTGTGGGCCTGGTGTAGGAGTAGGCCCCGGGCCTAGTTCCGGGCCTGTGTGGCCTGAGGCTGGGCCCTCTTTTGGGCCCGGTGTTTTGGTGGGGTCCGGGGAGTGTGTACCTTATTCTGGGTCGGGGCCTATAAGGCCTGGGCCTATGCCAGGAGCGGACTCAGGATGGCAGGCAGGGGCTAGTGTGAGCTCCAGTGCAGGGCAGGGTCGGCCTAGTTCCGGTGCTTACTTGGCCCCGATACAGGAGCGTGGCGGCGGTTTGGTCGGGCCTTCGGGCCAGGCTGGGGGCGGCTGGAGCAGGGTAGGCCTCTTGCCAGTATCAGCCCATATGAGGTGGCTTCGGATGGGGGCCTCCCGGTTGCTGTGCTCGTAAGCATTGCGTGTTGTAGCCCTGCCCCTTCCGGTGACACACTTCCTGTGCGGCAAACGGAACCGGAAACTCCCCTGCGAGGCCACGCCAGTGATCACGGTCGCAGGGAGAGGCAGGTAGCAGGCAGGAGCGGGTCCTCGCGCGGTTCCCAAGCAGGTAAGTTGGGGGTACTGGGGCCGAGGACCGGCCCTGCCGGGGGTGTTAGGGGCACTGTGTTGGCTCCGGTGTATGATGGGCCCAGGGTCCAGCAGCAAGGGCAAGTGCGTGGAGTGCCTGGAAGTGTGACACAGGGGAGCGTGATGCCAGTTGGTAGGGGGCTCAGTGGGGTGCATCAGCAGGGGCAATTGCGCGGAGTGCCTGGGAGTGCAGCACAGGTGAATGTGAGGCACGCCTTGAGAGGGCAAGGTGTGCAGGGCCAACAGCAACAGGGATATTTGGTGTTTGGTGCAAGTCATGCTGGGCCAGTTTCTGGGGGAAGCAGTCAGGAGGGGGCTTTCTCAGATGGCAGAGGGCATGGTGTGCAAGGTCCCAGTGTTAGTCCTTGGGTCCCTGTGCGGACCGGTGTGGGTGTGACTGTGGGGAATCCAGGGCAGCTTGGGGGTCCACAGGAGCAGATGGTGCAGCCAGCAGGGCAATAAGCTATCCCACCTGTGCTGCTGCAGTTATTGCAGCCGCTTTTGAATGCGTGGGGTACACTAGGAGGGCAGGCAGCAAGCGGGGGTATGCAAGTAGCTGGAGGTATGAATGCAGGTGGGGCTATTTTTCAAGGCCCTGGTACTCCCGACTTTCTGCTGTCTTACAGATTCCAGTAGCAGGCTGTTGTGTGGAGGACTCCAGAACAGCCAGGTCCCTTTCGCTGGCCCAGGCGAATAGAGAAGCAGCCGGGATGTCTGAGGCGGTACCCTCTACGTCGACTGGTGGATCAGCCCCACTAGGCAGAGCAGCTGGGACTTCTGGAACAGGTGAAATAACCACACTTACACTTGGGGGTAGTGGGTCTGATACATCCTCAGATGCAGGGTCAGATAGTGATCAGTCTTTGGAGTTGGAGGGGAAGGACAAGCGTAGGATGTTCAGGCTGCTGAATAGGATAGCGTCTAGCCAGGGTACGCAGGCAGTGAGGCAGGCGGGGGTGCCTGGGCAAGGGGAGCAGGGAAACTCCCTAGTGCCATTGGGGGAGCAAGTAGGCATCCCTCAGGGCATAAAGCAGTGCTGTTCAAGGATACTTCCGCGTGTCAGGTACACTATCTCTATGGGCATCTGAAAGCTAAGACCGTGCAGCGAATACAGGCAGGCAAATTTGTTAATGTGTTTAAACTGTCGGTTGAGGCCCAGAGACAGAAGGAGAGGAGTAAAGATGGTTCTGGTCCTAAGAAGTTTAAGCGCCCAGATACATACTTGGAATTGCATCGCTGTTTCCGAGTCCTGGGGGCTTGCTACTTAGAGAAGCACCCTGATCAGATGCAGGCAGTCATTAAGTACATGGATACGATTGACTGGATCTGTCAGAGGTAAAAGGAAGGGGCGTGGCGTGACTACGATGATGAGTATCGTAGAAAAATGGTGGGCAACCTCCTTTTAAATTTCGGTACCACCGATATGCACCTGTGGGCGAGGCTGGGGGCGATGAGGTCTACCTCCCCCCCGGGCTCACCGGCAGGAGGGCAGAGGTCCTTTGGTAAGGTCCGGCGCAAGAGGCGTGAGTGTTGGAAGTTTCAGGACCGGCAGTGCAACAGGGGCGTACCCAAGAAATAGCCGGGCAAGTTCCAGTTGATTCAGCACCTCTCCTACCCGGCTGGGGCATCGGTTAATGATGCCATTGATCCCGGACTGGCTTCAGTGCACTACCAGTCATTTGACCGGACATTTGAGGTGGTTTTGCGGGCCGGAAACGGGGCTGAATTGGCAAAAGTTGACATTGAGTCTGCATTTCGACTGCTGCCACTGCACCCCACGTCTTTTCGGTTAATGGGGTGTAAACTGCAAGGGGAATATTTCGTGGACAGATGTTTGCCCATGGGATTTCTCTGTCATGCACATTGTACAAGATGTTCAGTTCCTTCCTGCACTGGGCAGTGGTCACAGTAGCAGAGGATGATGCGGTGGCGCATTATTTGGAGGATTTCCTCCTGGTGGGGTCACCGGGCTCGGGGAGTTGTGCCAGATTGATGGTCGTTATGCATTTCATGATGGCAAAATTTGGAGTTCCACTTGCTGAGGACAAGACGCTGGGGCCGTGTAGGCGCCTGACGTATCTTGGCATAGAAATTGACACGGAGGCGGCGCTGTGTCACTTGCCAAGGGATAAGGTCCTCAAGCTCCTGGAAGCGGTTAGGTTGGCTGCTGTGGGAGAATGGTTGTGCATAAAGGAACTGCAATCCTTACTGGGGATGTTGAACTTTGCTTGTAGGGTCATACCCATGGGTAGGGTTTTTAACAGGCGGATGGAGGCTTGCCTGGGGCCAGCGAGGACCGGTAAGGTCTGGGTTTCCAGAGATATTGTGGAAGATCTGCAGGTCTGGGATAGGTTCCTGACAGACTTCAATGGGGTCCGGTTGTGGCCTAAGCAGTGGGTCACCAGTCAAGAGCTGAAGCTCTTTACTGACGCGGCTGGGGTGTCTGGCTTCGGAGCCTTCTTTGAGGGCGAGTGGTGTGCGGGGCCTTGGCCGGTGGAATGGCATGGGAAGGGGCTTACGCATAACCTGACGTTGCTTGAGTTGTTTCCTATCGTGGTTGCGGTGGAATTATGGGCCGATCGCTTCAAGGATAGGGTAGTCATGTTCTGGACTGACAACCTGAGCGTGATGCATGCCGTGAATAACCTGTCAGCAGCATCCCCAATGGTGGTGCGGTATTTTCGAGTTTTGGTATTGCGTTGCCTCCGCAGCAATATCCAATTCTCGGCACGGCACGTGCCGGGAGTGGATAATGTGGTGGCTGATGCTTTGTCATGCTTCCAGTTGGATCAGTTTAGGAAGCTTGTGCCAGAAGTGGCGGCAGTTGGGCTGACTTGTCCCCCTTCTCTCTGGCAGCTGGCGGATCTGGGGGAACCATTTTGTCATTAGTGGGGGCAGCACTAGCTCCGGCAACTTGGGCGTCCTACGTGTCATAATGGAGAGCCTGGGATGAATTCTGCAGGAACCGTTTCTGTACGGGATAAGTCTCAGGTAATGTTGCTGGAATGGCTAGCAGTGCTCAAAAGGCAGGGGGTGCGCAAGGCGGCTGTGCAGGCGCGTTTGGCGACCCTTACTTATTTTTATAAGCTTGCAGGTGGTCCTGACCTGGCAGGGTCGTTTCTGGTGAAACAGATAGCGTGGGGTTGGGGTCGCAGGGAGATTAGAGTTCCAGACTTGCGGGAACCTATAACTGGTGAGAGGCTTGAGCGGCTGTTGGCTGGACTGGTGGGGGTGTGTTCATCCCCTTATGAGGTTGTGCTGTTTCAGGCAGCATTTGTGCTGGCATTTGCGGGAGCATTGCACGTGAGCGAACTGGTAGCACCAGCAGCTAGGATTTCAGGTAAAGGTGTTCTGCTTCAGCACGTTAAGGTGTATGAGTCGGCAGTTCTACTGTTTGTTCCCCGGTCTAAAACGGATCAGGAGGGTAATGGTGCCTGGATGACATTGGCTGGGAAAGGCGGTGGTGTAGCCTGTCCAGTATGTGTGTTGTCCGAGTTCTTAGGGGTGCATCCCGTAGGCGGAATACAGTTATTGGTGCATGAAAATGGGTCATCGCTGTCGGTCTACCAGTTTAAGAAGGTGTTGAAAACAGTGGCAGGCAGTGTAGGCATTAAGCCAAATAGTATAGGGACACATTCCTTTAGGATTGGCGTGGCCACGTCCACAGCGGCAGAGAGGCAGTCAGCAGCTGACATTAAACGGCTAGGTCGGTGGTGCTCCAAAAGATATAGGCTGTACATTAGGCCATTACAGCAATAGCTGCTAGGGCGTAGCAGGTTAGGGCTAATAGGTTAGTGTTCTGTTGTGGGCTCCTGCTGCGGCTTAAGTTTAGTAAGTTTATTGTTTGTTTCAGGTTCTGCAGCTGCTGTTCGTGTTTGGATCATGGGACATTCTTATGTCCATTGGGCGGCCATTCGGGCTGCCGCTTCAGTTGGGGGGCAACAATTGGGGTTTTCTACTGCTAGGGCATCTCTTAGATTGTTAGGCAAGAGAGGCATGCGCTGGCGTGAGTTTCCGACGCTTTTGCAGGATGCGCAGCGTCGCTGGGGTAGACCCCAGATAATTGTGTTGCACTTAGGGTGGAATGATGTTGGTGAGATTCCGGTGTTGGATCTCATCAAGATCATGCAATCAGACATTGCATGGCTGCGTGCCTGGTCCCTGAGGGTCCGAGTAGGATGGTCCAATATGGTGGCCAGGCTACACTGGAGGCACCTAGGTTTGTTGGGTGCTGGCTATAGGATCAGAAAAAGATCAATAGAGAAGTGGGGAAGATGGTTTGCGGGTCACAAGGTTTTGTGGTTAAGCACCCAAATCTGACGGATGATCAGAAGGTGTTGTATCACCCTGATGGAGTGCATCTCTCTGATGTGGGCCTGGACCTATGTTTGGGTAATTTGAGAGAGGTGTTGGGAGCACAGCTTTAAGCGGGGCTGGGTGTGGCGGCAAGAGACCCTTGTTGATTGGGTGGCGAGAGGTAGTGGCCTAAATTTGTAGCCTTGGGGTGGAGTGATTGGTCAGGCTGGAGGAAAGGCGACATCACTAGGGCCGGGCCTAGGGTGCCTTTTCCTCGCAAGTAGGCAGACCGAAAAATCATCCTACCCCCTTGAATAACACCTGATGGGGCGGAGTCATCCGGGGGACTTCGCCATATCCCAAATTATATTAGGCCGCTACCTCCCAAAGTAGGAGTTATGGATAGGGACTCATGCACGCCGGCATATTTACATATGCTGTTGGTTACTAAGTAACCTGCTAGTGCGAGCATGCGCACTAGCTGTTTGAATAAATGCGACCTGCGGGTCTTCCTCCCAACTTGGTGTTGTGTTTTTATTTCAGGGGAAAGAGGGGAGTAATAAAGTTGGTTAGGTGTGTGTTACTTTACTGGTATCCTGAAGTAGGTCATTCAGTGCTTATGATAGTGTAGTGACCCCTAGTGGGAATGGAATGTATTAAGGGCTGTGGCCTGGCAAGGATAGGAATGTAAAGAGAAAGATGGAGCTGCAACAATGTTGCAGCTTAAGGGGAGTGATTCACCTCAGGGTTTAAGAACTGATGTTCTGGAAGGTTCTACCTCTTTCCTCCGGTTTTCTGTTAGAAGTTGGAGCTGCCCACCCTCCCTTCCCTATTACGAGAGAATTAGTAGGCGGCATGAGTGACGGCTGAATTTCGGCATTAGTTAACACGGCAGGGGTAGGTTTAGTCGAGCTAGCCTTAGGTAAGTCCGTGTTTGTAAGTTTGGACCTCCGCCAGCCTCTTATTCGGCTCCTTCGGCCGTCAAGAGCTGGGCCCCTTAAGGGCGGGAGTTAGAATTGCTCTAGCGGTGAGAGGTAGTGGCCTAAATTTGTAGCCTTGGGGTGGAGTGATTGGTCAGGCTGGAGGAAAGGCAACGTCACTAGTGCCGGGCCTAGGGTGCCTTTTCCTCGCAAGTAGGCAGACCAAAAAATCATCCTAACCCACTTGGATAACACCTGATGGGGAGGAGTAATCCGGGGGACTTCGCCATATCCCAAATTATATTAGGCCGCTACCTCCCAAAGTAGGAGTTATGGATAGGGACTCATGCGCGCCGGCATATTTACATATGCTGTTGGTTACTAAGTAACCTGCTAGTGCGAGCATGCGCACTAGCTGTTTGAATAAATGCCTCCCAACTTGGTGTTGTGTTTTTATTTCAGGGGAAAGAGGGGAGTAATAAAGTTGGTTAGGTGTGTGTTACTTTACTGGTATCCTGAAGTAGGTCATTCAGTCCTTATGTGTTGACTGGTCCTTTAAAAAGTGTAAGCTATGTTAGGGTGATCATAAAAAAACAATTATATAGAAACCGTATATTAATGAAAAGGTTAAAATAATAGTAAAGTGACGTAAAGCGCACTACAAAGTTTTACCTCAGTTTGCAATAGAATAAATGTCTCTGAATAAGAAATGAAAAATTCTACTAACTATTGTTTTTGTGCTTTGTAGCTTACTTGATAATTGGTCATTATTAGAAAAGTTTCTCTGGGTGAATGATCAGTACTTTCAGAGACACAATTAATATGTGATGCTGGCAGAGACAAATAGAGCAGTTATATTGTCACACAGAGCATAGATAGATAGATAGATAGATAGATAGATAGATAGATAGATAGATAATACATATATGAAATGGCTACAAAATGAGTAAAATATTCAGATCAATTATGTTACACTGCATAAGAAACACATTTGTGATTGCCTAGACTTGTGATGTTACTGTCCATTATGCCATGTATATCTATCTGACCTTCAAGAATACTAAAACTGGTTTAATCTTCTGGGTTGATTGCTGTGCCACTCCAGTTACCCCTTTACACATTTGAGCATACTATTGACTGAACCATATTTTTTATTTATTTATTGAGGTTCACATTTGAATTAACAATACATCACAACACAGTGACATTTCTTCACAGTTTCATTACTTAGATCAGCCCATTACATAGAAGGAAAATGCCAAATATCAAATATCAAGCTGACAAAAAAAGAACAATACGAATAAGCTGAGCTCAGGTAACATAGGAAATACATATAACGTAAAAATGGCTAGTTGTGATTAAGAAAACAGCATAGTAGAAACCTCTTTTTTATATTTTATAATGAGTTGACAAGTCACTCTTGGATCCATGGCAAATAAGCCTATTAATAAACTTTTGTTATTAAGCTGTTATTATGTGCTAAGCAAAACTTCCCCCAACAAATAAAAAAGGCTCTCATGGGTGTTGTAATATACATACACATATAGAAGAAACCAGAAAATGTGCTAAGGGGACTAATGAATTTGAAACACTTGATCTGTATGCAATTAACCCCTACAGCTAAATAAGGAACAATATGTAAAGAGTTTTACCAAAAGTAAAGCTAGGCCTCTCTTGGGCCACCAACATATATTGCTATAAGCAATGAGGAATTTCAGGTATTTAAATGAAGAAGGGCAATCTTGGACCCCGTATAATCAAAATAGCTGAAACACAAATCTCCTTTATAAAGAAGAGGCTTTTTTGATCATATTCTCCAGTTACTCAATGACTGAGTAAAGCCATATTTTCAACATGTACCACACTCAATACAACTATATGTAAGTAAAATGTATGCATAAAACATACACGGCTAGATTTAAAGTTGGGCGGTAGCCGTCAAAATCAGCGTTAGAGGGTCCTATCGCTGGTTTTGGCTGCCCGCTAGTATTTGGAGTCAGTCAGGAAAGGGTCTAACGCTCACTTTCCAGCCGCGACTTTTCCATACCGCAGATCCCCCTACGCCATTTGCGTATCCTATCTTTTCAATGGGATCTTTCTAACGCTGGTATTTAGAGTCTTGGCTGAAGTTAGCGTTAGAAATCTAACGACAAAACTCCAGCCGCAGAAAAAAGTCAGTAGTTAAGAGCTTTCTGGGCTAAAACCGGTTTATAAAGCTCTTAACTACTGTGCTCTAAAGTACACTAACACCCATAAACTACCTATGTACTCCTAAACCGAGGCCTTCCCACATCGCCGCCCCTCTATTAAAATTTTTTAACCCCTAATCTGCCGCTCCGTACACCGCCGCCAGCTTAGTTATCCCTATGTACCCCTAATCTGCTGCCCCTAACACAGCCGACCCTTATATTATATTTATTAACCCCTAATCTGCTGCCCCCAACGTCGCCTCCACCTACCTACAATAATTAACCCCTAATCTGCCGACCGGACCACACCGCTACTATAATAAATGTATTAACCCCTAAAGCTAAGTCTAACTCTAACCCTAACACCCTCCTAACTTAAATATAATTTAAATCTAACGAAATAAATTAACTCTTATTATATAAATTATTCCTATTTAAAGCTAAATACTTACCTGTAAAATAAACCCTAATATAGCTACAATATAAATAATAATTATATTGTAGCTATTTTAGGATTAATATTTATTTTACAGGCAACTTTGTAATTATTTTAACCAGGTACAATAGCTATTAAATAGTTAATAACTATTTAATAGCTAAAATAGTTAAAATAATTACAAAATTACCTGTAAAATAAATCCTAGCCTAAGTTACAATTAAACCTAACACTACACTATCAATAAATAAATTAAATAAACTACCTACAATTACCTACAATTAAACCTAACACTACACTATCAATAAATTAATTAAATACAATACCTACAAATAACTACAATTAAATAAACTAACTAAAGTACAAAAAATAAAAAAGAACTAAGTTACAAAAAATAAAAAAATACAGGGAGTGCAGAATTATTAGGCAAGTTGTATTTTTGAGGATTAATTTTATTATTGAACAACAACAATGAACCCAAAAATTAATATCAAAGCTGAATAGTTTTGGAAGTAGTTTTTAGTTTGTTTTTAGTTATAGCTATTTTAGGGGGATATCTGTGTGTGCAGGTGACTATTACTGTGCATAATTATTAGGCAACTTAACAAAAAACAAATATATACCCATTTCAATTATTTATTTTTACCAGTGAAACCAATATAACATCTCAACATTCACAAATATACATTTCTGACATTCTAAAACAAAACAAAAACAAATCAGTGACCAATATAGCCACCTTTCTTTGCAAGGACACTCAAAAGCCTGCCATCCATGGATTCTGTCAGTGTTTTGATCTGTTCACCATCAACATTGCGTGCAGCAGCAACCACAGCCTCCCAGACACTGTACAGAGAGGTGTACTGTTTTCCCTCCTTGTAAATCTCACATTTGATGATGGACCACAGGTTCTCAATGGGGTTCAGATCAGGTGAACAAGGAGGCCATGTCATTAGATTTTCTTCTTTTATACCCTTTCTTACCAGCCACGCTGTGGAGTACTTGGACGCGTGTGATGGAGCATTGTCCTGCATGAAAATCATGTTTTTCTTGAAGGATGCAGACTTCTTCCTGTACCACTGCTTGAAGAAGGTGTCTTCCAGAAACTGGCAGTAGGACTGGGAGTTGAGCTTGACTCCATCCTCAACCCGAAAAGGCCCCACAAGCTCATCTTTGATGATACCAGCCCAAACCAGTACTCCACCTCCACCTTGCTGGTGTCTGAGTCGGACTGGAGCTCTCTGCCCTTTACCAATCCAGCTACGGGCCCATCCATCTGGCCCATCAAGACTCACTCTCATTTCCTCAGTCCATAAAACCTTAGAAAAATCAGTCTTGAGATATTTCTTGGCCCAGTCTTGACGTTTCAGCTTGTGTGTCTTGTTCAGTGGTGGTCGTCTTTCAGCCTTTCTTACCTTGGCCATGTCTCTGAGTATTGCACACCTTGTGCTTTTGGGCACTCCAGTGATGTTGCAGCTCTGAAATATGGCCAAACTGGTGGCAAGTGGCATCTTGGCAGCTGCACGCTTGACTTTTCTCAGTTCATGGGCAGTTATTTTGCGCCTTGGTTTTTCCACACGCTTCTTGCGACCCTGTTGACTATTTTGAATGAAACACTTGATTGTTCGATGATCACGCTTCAGAAGCTTTGCAATTTTAAGAGTGCTGCATCCCTCTGCAAGATATCTCACTATTTTTTACTTTTCTGAGCCTGTCAAGTCCTTCTTTTGACCCATTTTGCCAAAGGAAAGGAAGTTGCCTAATAATTATGCACACCTGATATAGGGTGTTGATTTCATTAGACCACACCCCTTCTCATTACAGAGATGCACATCACCTAATATGCTTAATTGGTAGTAGGCTTTCGAGCCTATACAGCTTGGAGTAAGACAACATGCATAAAGAGGATGATGTGGTCAAAATACTCATTTGCCTAATAATTCTGCACTCCCTGTATTTACAAACATTAGAAAAATATTACAACAATTTTAAACTAATTACACCTACTCTAAGCCCCCTAATAAAATAACAAAGACCCCCAAAATAAAAAAAATGCCCTACCCTATTCTAAATTAAAAAAGTTCAAAGCTCTTTTACCTTACCAGCCCTGAAAAGGGTCCTTTGCGGGGCATGCCCCAAAGAATTCAGCTCTTTTGCCTGTAAAAAAAAAACATACAATACCCCCCCCCAACATTACAACCCACCACCCACATATCCCTAATCTAACCCAAACCCCCCTTAAATAAACCTAACACTAAGCCCCTGAAGATCTTCCTACCTTATTTTCACCATGCCAGGTTCACCGATCCGTCCACCGAAGTCTTGATCCAAGCCTCCGAAATCTTGATCCAAGCCCAAGTGGGGGCTGAAGAATGACGTCCATCCTCCAGCTGAAGTCTTGATCCAAGCGGGCAGAAGAGGACATCCGGACCGGCAAACATCTTCATCCAAGCCGCATCTTCTATGTTCTTCAATCCGATGACGACCGGCTGATCTTCAAGACCTCCAGTGCGGATCCATCCATCTTCAACGATGACTTCCCGACGAATGACGGTTCCTTTAAGGGATATCATCCAAGATGGCGTCCCTCGAATTCCGATTGGCTGATAGGATTCTATCAGCCAATCGGAATTAAGGTAGGAAAATTCTGATTGGCTGATGGAATCAGCCAATCAGATTCAAGTTCAATCCGATTGGCTGATCCAATCAGCCAATCAGATTGAGATCGCATTCTATTGGCTGTTCCGATCAGCCACTAGAATGCGAGCTCAATCTGATTGGCTGATCGGATCATCCAATCGGATTGAACTTGAATCTGATTGGCTGATTCCATCAGCCAATCAGAATTTTCCTACCTTAATTCCGATTGACTGATAGAATCCTATCAGCCAATCGGAATTCGAGGGACGCCATCTTGGATGATGTCCCTTAAAGGAACCGTCATTCGTCGGGAAGTCATCGGTGAAGATGGATGGATCCGTGCTGGAGGTCTTGAAGATCAGCCAGTCGTCATCGGATTGAAGAACATAGAAGATGCGGCTTGGATGAAGATGTTTGCCGGTCCGGATGTCCTCTTCTGCCCGCTTGGATCAAGACTTCAGCCGGAGGATGGACGTCACTCTTCAGCCCCCGCTTGGGCTTGGATCAAGATTTCAGAGGCTTGGATCAAGACTTCGGTGGACGGATCGGTGAACCTGGCATGGTGAAGATAAGGTAGGAAGATCTTCAGGGGCTTAGTGTTAGGTTTATTTAAGGGGGGTTTGGGTTAGATTAGGGGTATGTGGGTGGTGGGTTGTAATGTTGGGGGGGGTATTGTATGGTTTTTTTTACAGGCAAAAGAGCTGAATTCTTTGGGGCATGCCCCGCAAAGGGCCCTGTTCAGGGCTGGTAAAGTAAAAGAGCTTTGAACTTTTTTAATTTAGAATAGGGTAGGGCATTTTTTTATTTTGGGGGTCTTTGTTATTTTATTAGGGGGTTTAGAGTAGGTGTAATTAGTTTAAAATTGTTGTAATATTTTTCTAATGTTTGTAAATATTTTTTTATTTTTTGTAACTTAGTTCTTTTTTATTTTTGTACTTTAGTTAGTTTATTTAATTGTAGTTATTTGTAGGTATTGTATTTAATTAATTTATTGATAGTGTAGTGTTAGGTTTAATTGTAGGTAATTGTAGGTAGTTTATTTAATTAATTTATTGATAGTGTAGTGTTAGGTTTAATTGTAACTTAGGTTAGGATTTATTTTACAGGTAATTTTGTAATTATTTTAACTATTTTAGCTATTAAATAGTTATTAACTATTTAATAGCTATTGTACCTGTTTAAAATAATTACAAAGTTGCCTGTAAAATAAATATTAATCCTAAAATAGCTACAATATAATTATTATTTATATTGTAGCTATATTAGGGTTTATTTTACAGGTAAGTATTTAGCTTTAAATAGGAATAATTTAAATAATAAGAGTTAATTTATTTCGTTAGATTTAAATTATATTTAACTTAGGGGGGTGTTAGTGTTAGGGTTAGACTTAGCTTTAGGGGTTAATCCATTTATTAGAGTAGCGGCGAGATCCGGTCAGCAGATTAGGGGTTAATTATTGTAGGTAGCTGGCGGCGACATTGTGGGGGGCAGATTAGGGGTTAATACATATAATATAGGGGTCGGCGGTGTTAGGGGCAGCAGATTAGGGGTACATAGGTATAATGTAGGTTGTGGCGGTGTACGGAGCGGCAGATTAGGGGTTAAAAAAATATGCAGGTGTCAGTGATAGCGGGGGCAGCAGATTAGGGGTTAATAAGTGTAAGGTTAGGGGTGTTTAGACTCGGGTACATGTGAGAGTGTTAGGTGCAGACGTAGGATGTGTTTCCCCTAGAAAACAATGGGGCTGCGTTAGGAATTGAACGCTGCTTTTTTGAAGGTGTTTTTTTTCAACTCAAATGGCCCCATTGTTTTCTATGGGGGAATCGTGCACAAGCACGTTTTTGAAGCTGGCCGCGTCCGTAAGCAACGCTGGTATTTAGAGTTGCAGTGGCGGTAAATATGCTCTACGCTCCCTTTTTTGGAGCCTAACGCAGCCCTTCTGTGAACTTAAGTACCAGCGGTATTTAAAAGGTGCGGGAGAAAAAAAGCACGCGTAGCTAACGCACCCCTTTGGCCGCAGAACTCTAAATCTAGCCGACATACTCTATAGGCCAAACTTTATCATTGCAAAATGACAACTGTATATAGGCTATTTAATGAACAATAATATTTGGAGTAACTCTTTCTTATAGCTAGACAAGTGCAAATAAATAAATAAAATAAATGAAGGGGGGGAGGCAAACTTTAGGGAACTTAAGCACTCTCTCAGATAAAACAAGGAGCTTAAATAATTAATAGGCATCTTAACTTGTCAGAGTATATAGGCCAACAAAAAAGGCAAAATACTACTACTATCAGTATTACGACATAATAAGTACTTCCCCATGTAACAAGGCCCATTTAAGATAAAAGCTCTCACTTAAAAAGAGAATGTAAAAAGGGCCCAATAAACATTTCAACGTTCTAAAGTCTGTAAGAGAATGCTAAATGACTAAACAGGAGCAGATATACTAGCAATAAGAGTGATATTTCAAATGCAGGATAAATATAGCAGGATACACAGTTAGTAATATAAAATACTATGAAAGCTTTATACACACATTGAGGGCCAGATTAGGAGTGGAACACAAATGTTTACCTGGAAGTGATAGCAGGTTTTTGTGATCGTTTGCACGCAGGTTAAAGTGCGCTCGTAGTAAGAGTTGAACATAAACAAGATCGCTTGAGCGCAATCGTGATTTACGTTAGAATGATTACTCATAGAAAGTTTACTTCTAGCGTAAGGGCTAACTAGCTCTCCACTTGTATTCTGGTCCTTAATGCATAGTTTTACAATGCTAGACAGGGATCTCTAGCAAAAAGCTTTCATGTGGTCAACAGCTCACTCACATAACTAAAGTATTAACTTTAAAATGATATATATTATTAAAATAATGTATCAGATATATTAGTAGATGTACACCATACATGAAAAAAACTGTTTTCTGACAACAGCTAACAGACACTTTAATGGCATGTAGCCATCCAGTACTAAGCTGAAATCATTTAAAGCTAAAGTGATCAAGTTGTCACTAATGTCCACATCCCCAAAGTATGGTCCCCAACTAACACCTAGATTACAAGCTTTGCGCTAAACAGGTTGCAAAATTAAAACAAAAAAGTTGCGTTATTTCACTCTCCATAGCACTGCCATTATGAGTTACTGAAAAGCCTCCTTGTGCGTGCGTAATGGTGGTGTTAAGCTTCATACTACACAAAATCCAAGGGCTGCTTTGACGTGCTCGTGCACGCTTAACCCCATAGACATCAGTGGGGAGAGAGTGTTAGAAAAAAAAACTAACACATGAATTGCGGAATGAAAAATCTCAGTCCCATTGATGTCTATGGGGGAAAAAAAGTTAAGTTTAAACCTAACACCCTCACAGAAACCTCAAGTCTAAACACCCCTAATCTGCCTTCCCAACATCCCCGACACTAAATAAAGTTATTGACCCCTAATTCGCTACTCCCGACATTGCTGGCACTAATGCAAGTTATTACCCCTATTCTGCCGCTCCCCGACATCACTGACACTACAATAAAGTTATTAACCCCTATTCCGCTGCTCCCCGACATTGCAGGCACTATAATAAAGCTATTAACACCTAATCCGCCCCTCCCGACATTGCCCCTAGTAAATAAACCTATTAACCCCTAAACCTCCGGCCCCCACATTGCCGCTACTAAATAAACCTATTAATCCCTAAACAGCCAGCCCCCCACAATTAAACTATTAACCCCTAAATCTAAAACCCCCCTAACTTTAAATTAAAATTACAATATAACTATATTTAAATAAATAAAAACTTACCTGTGAAAATAAACCTAACATTTAACTATAAATTAACCTAACATTACTATTCAAATAAAATAAAAAATACTATCATTTAAAAAATCTAAATTACAAATTTAAAAAACCTAACACACGAAAAAAAAAATTAAATTACAAAAAATAATAAACACTAAATTACAAAAAATATAAAACACTAAGCTTACAAAAAATAAGCAAAATTATCAAAAATAAAAACAATTACACCTAATCTAATAGCCCTATAAAAATAAAAAAGCCCCCCCCAAAATAAAAACTCCCCCTAGCCTATAAACCAGCAATAGCCCTTAAAAGGGCCTTTTGTAGGGCATTGCCCTAAGTTAAACAGCTCTTTTACCTGTAAAAAATGCAAAGTCCCCCAACAGTAAAACCCACCACCCAACCTACCCCCAAAAATAAAAAACCTAACTCTAAAAAAAAACCTAAGCTACCTATTGCCCCTAAAGGGGCATTAGTATGGGCATTGCCCTTAAAATGGCATTAAGCTCTTTTTCACTGCCCTTAAAAGGGCATTCAGCTCTTTTAAAAAAGCCCAAAGCCCTAATCTAAAAAAAAAACACCCAAAAAAGTGAAAAAAACAAACACTAATCCCAGAATATCTACTCACGGTTCCTGAAGTCTGGACATCCATCTCCATCCAGGAGCCGAGAAGTCTTCATCAAGGCGGCAATATCTTCATCCATCCCGGGGGCATCTTCTATCTTCATCCAGGTGGTGCGGAGCGGAGCCATCCTGGAAGCCGATACCATCCTGCTCGGAGCGTCCTTTTCATAAACTGAATTTGAATGCAAGGTAGCCGTTTTAAAATGGTGTACCTTGCATTCCTGTTGGCTGATTTGATTTTTCAAATTTAACCAGCCAATAGGATGAGAGCCTCTGAAATCCTATTGGCTGTTCAAAACAGCCAATAGGATGAGAGCTACTGAAATCCTATTGGGTGTTCAAATCAGCCAATAGGATTTCAGTAGCTCTCATCCTATTGGCTGTTTTTTTTTTTTGTTTAGCAGTTTTTATTGAGGCAAACCATATACAATACATAGACAAAACTTTTTCCAGCTGTTGTGAGATACAGTTTAGGTAAAAGGAAATAAAAAAAACATTCAAAATCGACAAGTATCTCAGCACAAAGGATCAAATCTTAACAGGGATCTCTAAAACAGCAAGATACAATCCATGTCATTCAATATATTAGAACATTTTACCTCATTTTATACCTTAACCTAGCGTTCTTAAGTTCTGTGCTTTACAAACAATAACAAGACTTCATGTACAAATCTCCAGGTAGTATAATAATGCAAGGGAGATTACAGCGTAGTAGTAAAGCAGAAGAACTTCCTACCTATTGGCTATTTTTAAAAGCCAATAGGATTTCAGATGCTCTCATCCTATTGGCTGATTCGAATTTGAAGAATCAAATCAGACAATAGGATGAGAGCTTCTGAAATCATATTGGCTTTCAAAACAGGCAATAGGATGAGAGCTACTGAAATCCTATTGGCTGTTCAAATCAGCCAATAGAATTTCAATAGCTCTCATCCTATTGGCTGTTTTGAACAGCCAATAGGATTTCAGAAGCTCTAATCCTATTGGCTGATTTTAATTTGAAGAATCAAATCAGCCAATAGGAATGCAAGGTATGTCATTTTGAAACGACTACCTTGCATTCAACTTCAGTGTACAGCGGTGATTGTATGAAGAGGACGTTTTGTGCAGGATGGCTTCCAGGATAGCTCCGCTCTGCACCACCGGGATGAAGATAGAAGATAGAGATGGATGAAGGGTTTCGCTGCATAGATGAAGACTTCTCGTTGCCTGGATGAAGATGGATGTCTGGAATTCAGAATATTCAGTATTCAGTAGATATTATGGGGTTAGTGTTAGTTGTTTTTTTTTTTGTTTTGTTTTTTTGGGGGGGTCTTTTGTAAAAAGAGTTGAATGCCCTTTTAAGGGCAGTGCCCATACAAATGCCCCTTTAGGGGCAATGGGTAGCTTAGGTTTTTATTTTAGAGTTAGGTTTTTTACTTTTGGGGGTTGGTTGGGTGGTGGGTTTTACTGTTGGGGGGACTTTATATTTTTTTACAGGTAAAAGAGCTGTTTAACTTAGGGCAATGCCCTACAAAAGGCCCTTTTAAGGGCTATTGGTAGTTTATTGTAGGCTAGAGGGTGTTTTTATTTTGGGGAGGTTATTTTTATAGGGCTATTAGATTAGGTGTAATTGTTTTTATTTTTGATAATTTCGTTTATTATTTTTTTGTAAGTTTAGTGTTTCTTATTTTTCGAAATTTAGTGTTTATTATTTTTGGATTTTTAGATTTTTATTTTTTTCGTAGTGTTAGTTTTTTTTAATTTGTAATTTAGATTTTTTTAATTGGTAGTATTTTTTTTATTTTATTATAATAGTAATGCTAGGTTAATTTATAGTTTAATTTTAGGTTTATTTTTATTTCAAAGATAAGTTTTTATTTATTTAAATATAGTTATATTTTAATTTTAATTTAACCCCTTAATGACCGGACCATTTTTCAATTTTCTTACCCTTAATGACAATGGCTATTTTTACATTTCTGCAGTGTTTGTGTTTAGCTGTAATTTCCCTCTTACTCATTTACTGTACCCACACATATTATATACCGTTTTTCTCGCCATTAAATGGACTTTCTAAGGATACCATTATTTTCATCATATCTTATAATTTCCTTTAAAATAATTAAAAATATGAGGAAAAAATTGAAAAAAACACACTTTTTCTAACTTTGACCCCCAAAATCTGTTACACATCTACAATCACCAAAAAACACCTATGCTAAATAGTTTCTAAATTTTGTCCTGAGTTTAGAAATACCCAATGTTTACATGTTCTTTACTTTTTTTGCAAGTTATAGGGCCATAAATACAAGTAGCACTTTGCTATTTCCAAACAACTTTTTTTCAAAATTAGCGCTAGTTACATTGGAACCCTGATATCTGTCAGGAATACCTGAATATCCCTTGACATGTATATATTTTTTTTTAGAAGACAACCCAAAGTATTGATCTAGGCCCATTTTGGTATATTTCATGCCACCATTTCACCGCCAAATGTCATCAAATAAAAAAAAAAGTTCACTTTTTCACAAATTTTGTCACAAACTTTAGGTTTCCCACTGAAATTATTTACAAACAGCTTCTGCAATTAAGGCACAAATGGTTGTAAATGCTTCTTTGGGATCCCCTTTGTTCAGAAATAGCAGACTTATATGGCTTTGGGGTTGCTTTTTGGTAAGTAGAAGGCCGCTAAATGCTGCTGCGCACCACACGTAAATTATGCCCAGCAGTTAAGGGGTTAAATTAGGTAGCTTGTAGGGAGCTTGCAGGGTTAATTTTAGCTTTAGGGTAGAGATCAGCCTCCCACCTGACACATCCCACCCCCTGATCCCTCCCAAACAGTTCTCTTCCCTCCCCCACCCCACAATTGTCCCCGCCATCTTAAGTACTGGCAGAAAGTCTGCCAGTACTAAATAAAAGGAGTTTTTCTTTTTTTTAATAAAAAAAAATAAAATGTTTTAGCTGTGATGGACTCCTGCCTTAGCCCCAACCTCCATGATCCCCCCCCCAGCTCTCTAACCCTCTCCCCTACCTAATTGCCGCCATCTTGGGTACTGGCAGCTGTCTGCCAGTACCCAATTTGCCCCCCAAAAAAGTGTTTTTTTTTATCTTTTATTGCCAGTTTAAATTTTTCTGTAGTGTAGCAGCCCCCCAAAATACCCCAACCCCCTCCCCCTCCCAGATCCTCATATATTTATTTTTTCCCCCTCTTCCCTCCTCATTGGTGTCAGTGTGGGTAGCTAATCGCGCGCGCGCACGCGCACCCGCGCGCGCACGCGCACGCGCATGCGCGCACCCGCACGCTCCCGGCACCCGGCGTGCACATTGCACTTACAGGAGCCGGATGCCGGGTAGCGATGGGCCGCCCACCCGCCTCCCTGTTGCGCTCCCACCCACCAACGAACCGGCACCATCGCTACCGGTGCAGAGAGGGCCACAGAGTGGCTCTCTCTGCATCGGAGTCTTCTGAAAGGGTATTGCAGGATGCCTCCATATGGAGGCATCACTGCAATACCCTGAGAGCTGCTGGAAG
The DNA here is from genome assembly GCF_027579735.1 of Bombina bombina. Lineage (NCBI taxonomy): Eukaryota > Metazoa > Chordata > Amphibia > Anura > Bombinatoridae > Bombina > Bombina bombina. The sequence goes on along the minus strand of NC_069499.1, from coordinate 784,245,155 downwards.
CGATTGCGATCGCTTCCAGCACTCTCTTAGACAACTGACGTACCAGGTACGTCTATTGTCATTAACTGTAAGTTAATGCATGACGTACCTGGTACGTCAGTTGTCATTAAGGGGTTAAAGTTAGTTAGGGGGTGTTAGGTTTAGGGGTTAATAGTTTAATTTAGTGTTTTGCAATGTAAGGGGCTGGTGGTTTAGGGGTTAATAGGTTTATTTAGTGGCGGCGATGTGGGAGGCCGAAGGTTTAGGGGTTAATAGGTTTATTTAGTGGAGACGATGTGGGAGGCCGGAGGTTTAGGGTTTAATAGGTTTATTTAGTGGCGGCGATGTGGGAGGCTAGAGGTTTAGGGGTTAATAACTTTATTATAGTGGCGGCGATGTCGGGGAGCGGCGGTTTAGGGGTTATTTTTTAATAGTCGCGATGTGGGTGGGTAGCAGATTAGGAGTTAATACATTTTAAATAGTGTTTGCGATGCAGGAGGGCGGCAGTTTAGGGGTTAATAGGCAGTTTATGGGTGTTAGTGTACTTTGTAACATTTTAGTTATGAGTTTTGTTAAACATTTTTGTTTTGCAAAATCCATAAATACTGGTCTCAGATAGCAGTATGGATCGTGTCGGCATAGGCTGTAATGCCGGCGATATGAAAATTCCACACAAAAAGTAATTTTTTTGTGTGCGGAATGGATGTTGCATTACAGGCTAAAATGCTTGCGGTAGCTATACCGACACGACTCATAATATGCGTTCCTGGTCATTACGCTGGAATGGCCATTTTTTAAAAGTCATACCGCAATACCTGTAATCTAGCCATAAATTTGCTTATCTCAAAGCAGAATGAGGTATCAGTTATAGGATCACCGGTGGTTTATCTCTATCACTTTAGATTACTAATTCCTCATGTGCGTTATCCCGACACTGCGTTAGACCTAAAGTGTTAAATCTGAAGTGCAATACGCATATTTTAAATTCCTATGTTCTTCACATAGAAATATATATTTAACCCCTTAATGACCACAGCACTTTTCCATTTTCTGTCCGTTTGGGACCAAGGCTATTTTTACATTTTTGCGGTGTTTGTGTTTAGCTGTAATTTTCCTCTTGCTCATTTACTGTACCCACACATATTATATACCGTTTTTCTCGCCATTAAATGGACTTTCCAAAGATACCATTATTTTCATCATATCTTATAATTTATTATAAAAAAATTATAAAATATGAGAAAAAAATGGAAAAAACACACTTTTTCTAACTTTGACCCCCAAAATCTGTTACACATCTACAACCACCAAAAAACACCCATGCTAAATATTTTCTAAATTTTGTCCTGAGTTTAGAAATACCCAATGTTTACATGTTCTTTGCTTTTTTTGCAAGTTATAGGGCCATAAATACAAGTAGCACTTTGCTATTTCGAAACCATTTTATTCAAGATTAGCGCTAGTTACATTGGGACACTGATATCTTTCAGGAATTCCTGAATATCCCTTGACATGTATATATATTTTTTTAGAAGACATCCCAAAGTATTGATCTAGGCCAATTTTGGTATATTTCATGCCACCATTTCACCGCCAAATGCGATCAAATACAAAAATCGTTCACTTTTTCACAAACTTTCGGTTTTTCACTGAAATTATTTACAAACAGCTTGTGCAATTATGGCATAAATGGTTGTAAATTTTTCTCTGGGATCCCCTGTGTTCAGAAATAGCAGACATATATGGCTTTGGCATTGCTTTTTGGTAATTAGAAGGCCCCTAAATGCCGCTGCGCACAACACG